>NW_023425377.1:56908224-57211485 GCF_014108415.1 Molossus molossus | reverse complement strand
ATGGGAGTGGGTTTGGGGGAATGGGTGAAAAAGGTGAAGAGATTGAGAAGAACAAATTGGTTGCTAGACTGACAAACTTCAAAGAGAATTTGGTGGGGGGGCGGTGGGAAGAAATAAACCAAAGAACAAATAGACACTAACAACAGTGTGGGAAAAGGCAGGAGAAGGGTGGTTGTGGGGAGGAGGGGGTCAGTTGGGGAAACATGAGGAATATCTGTAATACATTCAACAATAAAGATAGAAAAGACAAGAAAAAATAAATAAAAACAAACAAAAAAATCAGCAATCAGATCCAGCAATACATCAAAAAAATTATTTACCATGACCAAGTGGAATTCATCCTAGGAATACAAACCTGGTACAATATTCGCAAATCAATAAATGTGATACAGACATAAACCACAAGATCATACTAAGAAATTCTGAAAAAGCATTCAACAAAATCTAGCACCCATTTCTGATAAAAAAAAAGTTCAGCAATGTGGGAATAGAGGGATCATATCTCAACATAATAAAGGCCATATATGAAAGACCTACAATCAACATCATACTCAATGGGCAAAAACTAAAAACATTTCCCTCAAGAATGGAAATGAGACAGGGATGTCCATTTTCACCACTCTTATTTAACATAGTATTGGAAGTCTTAGCCACAGCACTTAGACATAAAGAAAAAATTAAATTGATCCAAATTGTAAAGGAGGAAGTTAAAGTATTATTTGGATATGACATGATATTGTACAAGGAAAGCTCTAAGGACTCCATCAAAAATCTACTAGACTTAATAAATGAATTTGGCAAAGTAGCAGGATACAAAATTAACATCAACAAATCATTATACCAATAATGAACTCACAGAAAGAAAAATTAAAAAAAAAATTCCATTTATCATTGCAGCAAAAAATTAAGATACGAAGTACAAACTTAACCAAAAAAGTAAAGAACCTATTTGCAGAAAACTACAAGACATTGAAAAAATAAATAAATAAAATCCTGGCTGGTTTGGCTCAGTGGTTAGAGCATCAGTCTGCAGACCTGAGTGTCCCAGGTTTGGTTCCTGGTAAGGGTATGTACCTTGGTTGCAGTTTGTCTCTGGTCCCGGTTGGGGTCATGTGGGTGGCTGCCAGTTGATGTGTCTCTCTCACATCGATGTTTCTCTCCCCTCCCCCCATTCTATCTTAAGATAAATGCAAAAATGTCCTTGGGTGAGGATAAAAAAAAGAAATAGAGGATGATACAAAAAAGTGGAAGCACACACCTTGTTCATGGATTAGAAGAATGAACATTATTAAAATGTCCATACTACTCAAAGCAATCTATACAATCAATGCAATCCCCATTAAAATACCAATGACATATTTTACAGAACTAGAACAAATACTTCAAACATTTATGTGGAACAACAACAACAAAACAAATAGCCACAGCAATCTTGAAAAAGAAGAACAAAGTAGGAGAGATTACCATTTCGAATATCAGGTTATACTATACAGTCACTGTAATCTAAACAGCCTAGTACTGGCAGAAGAACAGGCATATAGATCAATGGAACAGAACAGAGAACACAAAAATTGACCTGAGACAGTATGCTCAGTTAAAATTTACAAAGGTGGTAAGAGCATACAATGGAGTAAAGACAGCCTCTTTAATAAATAGTGCTGAGAAAATTGGAGAGTTACATGCAAAAAAAATTAAACTAGACCACCAACTAACACCATACACAAGAATAAATTCAAAATGGATAAAAGACTTAAATGTGACTTGTGAATCCATAAAAATCCTAGAAGAAAATGCAGGCAACAAACTTTCAGACATCAAAAGCAGCAGAATTTTCACTGATACAACAAATAAGGCAAGAGAAACAAAGGAAAAAAATGAATAAATGGGACTACGTTGAACTAAAAAGTTTCTGCACAGCAAAGGAAACAACCATCAAAATTGAAAGGGAACACACTATATGGAATAGCATAATTGCCATTGATACATCAGATAAGGGCTTAATCTCCAAAATGTATAGAGTACTCATACAACTCAAGAAAAGGAAGACAAAGAATCCAATTTAAAAATGGGCAGAGCATTTAAATAGACACCTCACCAAATAGACATACAAATGGCCAAGAGACATATGAAAAAATGCTCAATGTCACTAATGATCAGAGGGACTCTAGTACACTGCTGGTGCAAATGACGACTAGTGCAGCCACTATGTAAAACAATATGGTATTTCCTCAAAAAATTGAAAATTGATCTGCCATTTGACCCAGTGATCCCACTTCTAGTAATATAACCTAAGAAGCCTGAAACACCAATCAGAAAGAATATATGTACCCCTATGTTCATAGCAGCACTATTTACAATTGCTAAGATCTAGAAACAGCCCATGTATTCATCAATAGATGAGTGGATAAAAGAGCCCTGGTTCATGTACACAGAAGTAGGGTACAGACTGACAAACCTCAGAAGAGTGGACGTGTATGCATAACTGATGGACATAGACAACAATGTTGGGGTGAAGCGGGGAGGGTGTGAAATGGGGAAAAAGGAGAAACATCTATAATAAAATCAATTAATAAAAAATATAAAATAAAAAAACAACATGAAGCACTGGGACAATTAGCATGTTAATTAAAAAAAGTTAAAATGATTTTTTAAAAGCTCGTTATATTTTTGTATTTTGATTACAGTAGTGGTTAACATGACTGTGTTTTTCAGAACTCTTAGAACTCTACACTAAAGTCAGTATATTTTGACATAGATTAATTGTACATCACTAAATCTATCTTTTAAAAGCAGCATGTTAATAATCAACATAACAGTCTGAGGAATGGGGTAGTCCCAGAGACGTGGAAGTGGGGTACAGACTGACAATCCCCAGAAGAGGGAGTGGTGGGGGAGAGATAAACCACAGAACTTATATGCATGTATGCATGAACAATGGACATGGACAACAAAGCTGGGGACAGGGCAGGGAGGGAGTGGGAGGGGGGGATCAGTGGGGGGAAAAGGAGAAACATCTGTAACAAAAAATAATCAATAAAAAAATAAATAAAAGCAGCATATTAGAAGATAGAATGGGGCAGTCATCCTGATGGCTGAGAACCACTAGACAATGTCCCTGCTTTCATTTTATCTCACTTCTCCAGGTATGAGCTGAAATGGGATCTTTTAGCACAGGAGTGCCTTGGGGCAGGGTCTTTTCTGCAGTGTCTGACTGGAGTTTCCAGTGATAGTGTCACCTACAAATGGAGGTATCCTGTAGTTGGGCTGTCTCCTAGAGAAGCACATGTAAATCTCTTTAATGAGACAGGGTCTTTCAGTAAAGGAGGATGAAGCACCTTCCTACAAAGCATAGAGTAAATAACAGCTGGGGTTATTATTATTATTATTATTATTGTTATTATTGATTTTAGAGAAAGGGGAAGGGAGAGACAGAAACATCAACGGGAGAGAACATTGACTGGCCTCCGCCTACATACTCACTACTGGAAATTTGGCCCACAACCTGGGCATGTGCTCTGACTGGGAATCAAACTGGCAACCTCTCGGTGCATGGGTCAACTCTCAACCAGTGAGCCACACCTGCCGAGCTACAGCTGTTCTTTAGTAGAAAGAATTAGAGTCTGGTTCAGTTGTTCAATCTGCATGACACAATGAAAGAATGGGGACAGTGGCAGGTTGGAGATAGCAACTCAAGATTCTGGAACAATGCTGCCCTAAAAACATCCCCATAAAACAAACAATTAAAGCCATTAAGCAAAAAAGCATCATAGCGTGCATTATTTATCATTGTTCTGGAAATTCTTCTCATTACAATGTGGAGACAAAAATTTAAGAGGGAAAAACTCTTTGATATAAGTCAATTATCATTAGCTATAGACAATACTGTTAACCCAGAACTTCCAAAAAAGTGTACTAAAAAGCTATAAAAACATAAATATTTAATAGTTTTCAGTTACAAAATAAATGTACAAAAAGTTTTCAAATGCAATACCATCACATAGAAAACCTGAAGGACAAAAAAATGCCATTTACAATGGCAATAACAAATATAAACTAAACAACAGCAGACTGAACAAGAAATATTCTGTACCCCTATGAAGAAAATGAAAGAAAGAAAAGGGGGCCTGCATTGGAAGATCCAGTATTTAAAATATGAGTTCTTTCTAAATTAATTTATAAATGTAATGCCATTCTAATTAAATTCTAGTAAGAATTCTAAAGTTAATTTGGAAATATAAATAGCCAAAAACACATCAGAGAGGAAAAAAACAGAGTAATTAAAGAGAACATATTTTTAATCTATAAAATTAAAAATGTGTTTCTAGAACCAAACTGGAAAATAAATCAAAGAAACAGAAAAGAAGACCTTGAAAACAGATCCAAACATACAGAAGAATTTATTGTATAATAGGGGTGAACTTCAGATCAGCAAGCAGCACAAAAATGAATAACTAAATAAACAGACCTTGAGCATTAGTATTCTTTTTAAAAATACGAATCCTTATTTTTACAACTCATCACAATGAATACCAAGGACCTAAAGATCAACTATAAAAAATTAAATAAACATGAAAGAACTACTCAAAACACTCAGGTTAATATTTTCATAATATTGAAGAAAGCCAATCTAGGCTAAAACTATAAAAAAGAAAAAAAAGATTTAAATATATAAAATTTAAAACTCATTTTTATCAAATGATCAATAAGAAAATTAAGAGACAATGGAAGAATTAAAAAATATTTGTATCTTCTGGGGTAACAATAGGCATATCTGATAAAATAGATTTGAGAATGAAGGCCATAATTAGAGACAAAGAAGGCCACTACATAATATTGAAATGATCTATCCAACAGGAAGATATAACCTTGATTAACATACATGCACCCAATATAGGAGCACCAAAATATATTAAAAAACTTCTGGAGGACTTCAAAGAAGAAATCGATAGCAATACAATCATAGCAGGGGACTTCAACACACCGCTGACATCACTGGATAGATCCTCTAGACAAAAAAATTAGCAAGGAAACAGAGACTCTAAATGAAGCACTAGACCAAATGGATTTAATAGATATCTACAGAGAACTACACCCAAAACCTACAGAATTCACGTTCTTCTCAAGTGCACATGGGACATTCTCAAAAAATAGACCACATGTTAGGGCACAAACTAAATCTCTACAAGTTCAAGAAGAGTAAAATCGTATCAAGCATCTTCTCAGATGGCATGAAACTAGAAACCAATTGCAAGAAGAACATACAAAGAAAGTCATTTGAACACATGGAAGCTAAATAGCATGTTATTAAACAATGAATGGGTCACCGAGGAGATCAAGGAAGAAATCAAAAACTTCTTTGACACCAATGAAAATGAAGACACAACAACACAAAATCTATGGGATGCAGCGAAAGCAGTTCTGAGAGGAAAGTTCATATCACTACAGGCCTACCTCAAAAAAGAACAAAAATCTCTAATAGACTATCTAACTTCACAACTTAAAGAACTAGAGAGCAAACACAAAGAAAACCCCAGAGCAAATAGAAGGAAGGAAATAGTAAAGATCAGAACAAAAATAAATGACATAGAGACCAAAAAAAACAAAAACAATTTAAAGGATCAATAAAACAAAGAGCTGGTTTTTCGAAAAGATAAACAAGATTGATGGACTTTTAGCTAGACTCACCAAGAAACAAAGAGAGAGATCCCAAATACACAAAATCAGAAATGAAGGAGGAGAGATAACAACTGATACCACAGAAATACAAAAGACCGTTAACAACTACTATGAACAATTCTATGGCAACAAATTTGACAATCTAAGCGAAATGGACAAATTTCTAGAAACACATAGTCTCCCAAAACTAGATCAGGAAGAGATAGAAAATTGAACAGACCAATAACAACAGAAGAAATTGAAGATGTAATCAAGACTCTCCCAGCAAACAAAAGCCCAGGCCCTGATGGCTTCACGGGGGAGTTTTACTGAACATTCAAAGAGGAACTAATACTCCTCAAACTATTTCAAAAACCCAAACCCACTCCCATCTGGCAACCAACAAAATGTTCTCTGTATCTATGAGAATGTTTCTTTTCACCTGTTCTTTGTCTTGAAACTTTTGCATTTTGATGATGATGTGTCTTGATGTGGTCCTCATGGGGTTCATCTTGTTTGGGACTCTCTGTACTTCCTGGACGTGTATGTCTGTTTCCTTCACCAAGTTTTCTGCCATTTGTTTGTAGATGCCATTGTCCATAGATATGTATTCATAGCCATTTTGTTTGTTCATATTTTTTTTATCTTTTTCTTCAAGAAGACCCTTCAACATTTCATATAATAACAGTTTAGTGGTGATGAACTCCTTATTTATCATTGTTCTGGAAATTCTCCTCATTACAATGTGGAGACAAAAATTTAAGAGGAAAAAACTCTTTGATATAGGTCAATTATCATTAGCTATAGACAATACTGTTAACCCTGAACTTCCAAAAAAAAGTGTACTAAAAAGCTCTAAAAAAATCAAAATTTAATAGTTTGCAGTTACAAAATAAACGTACAAAAAGTTTTCAAATGCAATACCATCACGTACAAAACCTGAAGGACAAAAAAATGCCATTTACAATGGCAATAACAAATATAAACTAAACAACAGCAGACTGAACAAGAAATATTCTGTACCCCTATAAAGAAAATGAAAGAAAGAAAAGGGGGCCTGCATTGGAAGATCCAGTATTTAAAATATGAGTTCTTTCTAAATTAATTTATAAATGTAATGCCATTCTAATTAAATTCTCATAAGAATTCTAAAGTTAATTTGGAAATATAAATAGCCAAAAACACATCAGAGAGAAAAAACAGAGTAATTAAAGAGAACATATTTTTAATCTATAAAATTAAAAATATGTTTCTAGAACCAGACTAGAAAATAAATCAAAGAAACAGAAAAGAAGACCTTGAAAACAGATCCAAACATACAGAAGAATTTATTGTATAATAGGGGTGAACTTCAGATCAGCAAGCAGCACAAAAATGAATAACTAAATAAACAGACCTTGATCATTAGTATTCTTTTTAAAAATACGAATCCTTATTTTTACAACTCATCACAATGAATACCAAGGACCTAAAGATCAACTATAAAAAATTAAATAAACATGAAAGAACTACTCAAAACACTCAGGTTAATATTTTCATAATATTGAAGTAAGAAAGCCAATCTAGGCTAAAACTATAAAAAAGAAAAAAAAAGATTTAAATATATAAAATTTAAAACTCATTTTTATCAAATGATCAATAAGAAAATTAAGAGACAATGGAAGAATTAAAAAATATTTGTATCTTCTGGGGTAACAATAGGCATATCTGATAAAATAGATTTGAGAATGAAGGCCATAATTAGAGACAAAGAAGGCCACTACATAATATTGAAATGATCTATCCAACAGGAAGATATAACCTTGATTAACATACATGCACCCAATATAGGAGCACCAAAATATATTAAAAACTTCTGGAGGACTTCAAAGAAGAAATCGATAGCAATACAATCATAGCAGGGGACTTCAACACACCGCTGACATCACTGGATAGATCCTCTAGACAAAAAAATTAGCAAGGAAACAGAGACTCTAAATGAAGCACTAGACCAAATGGATTTAATAGATATCTACAGAGAACTACACCCATAACCTACAGAATTCACGTTCTTCTCAAGTGCACATGGGACATTCTCAAAAAATAGACCACATGTTAGGGCACAAACTAAATCTCTACAAGTTCAAGAAGAATAAAATCGTATCAAGCATCTTCTCAGATCACAATGGAATGAAACTAGAAATCAATTGCAAGAAGAACATACAAAGAAAGACATTTGAACACATGGAAGCTAAATAGCATGTTATTAAACAATGAATGGGTCACCGAGGAGATCAAGGTAGAAATCAAAAACGTCCTTGACACCAATGAAAATGAAGACACAACAACACAAAATCTATGGGATGCAGCGAAAGCAGTTCTGAGAGGAAAGTTCAAAGCACTACAGGCCTACCTCAAAAAAGAAGAAAAAACACTAATAGATTATCTAACTTCACAACTTAAAGAACTAGAGAGCAAACACAAAGAAAACCCCAGAGCAAGTAGAAAAAAGGAAATAGTAAAGATCAGAGCAGAAATAAATGACATAGAGACCAAAAAATAAATAAAAAAACAATTTAAAGGATCAATAAAACAAAGAGCTGGTTTTTCGAAAAGATAAACAAGATTGATGGACTCTTAGCTAGACTCACCAAGAAACAAAGAGAGAGAACCCAAATACACAGAATCAGAAATGAAAGAAGAGAGATAAAAACTGATACCACAGAAATACAAAAGATTGTTAACAACTACTATGAACAATTCTATGGCAACAAATTTGACAATCTAAGCGAAATGGACAAATTTCTAGAAACATATAGTCTCCCAAAACTAGATCAGGAAGAGATAGAAAATTGAACAGACCAATAACAACAGAAGAAATTGAAGATGTAATCAAGACTCTCCCAGCAAACAAAAGCCCAGGCCCTGATGGCTTCACGGGGGAGTTTTACTGAACATTCAAAGAAGAACTAATACTCCTCAAACTATTTCAAAAAATTCAAGAAGAAGGAAGACCTCCAAACTCCTTTAATGAAGCCAGCATTATTCTAATTCCAAAACCAGAAAAAGACACAACAAAGAAAGAAAACTACAGGCCAACATCCCTGATGAACATAGATGCCAAAATCCTGAACAGAATACTAGCAAATCGGATCCAGCAATACACCAGAAAAATTATCCACCATGACCAAGTGGGATTCATCCCAGGGATGCAAGGCTGGTACAATATTTGCAAATCCATAAACGTGATACACGACATAAATAAAATGAAGAATAAAATCCACAAGATAATATCAATAGATGCTGAAAAACCGTTCGACAAAATCCAGCATCCATTTCTGATAAAAACACTCAGCAGTGTGGGAATAGAGGGATCATATCTAGACATAATAAATGCCATATATGAAAGACCTACAGCCAACATCATACTCAATGGGCAAAAACTAAAAGCATTTCCCTTAAGAACAGGAACAAGGCAAGGATGCCCATTTTCGCCACTCCTATTTAACATAGTACTGGAAGTCTTAGCCACAGTAATCAGACAGGAAGAAAAAATAAAAGGGATCCAAATTGGAAAGGAGGAAGTGAAATTGACATTATTTGCAGATGAAATGATACTATACATAGAAAACCCCAAAGACTCCATCAGATTTTACTAGACTTAATAAATGAATTTGGCAAAGTAGCAGGATACAAAATTAACGTCAAGAAATCGATGGCAATCTTATACACCAATGATGAACTGACAGAAAGAGAAACTAAGCAAACAATCCCATTTACCATTGCGGCAAAAAAAATTAAGATACCTAGGAATAATCTTAACCAAAGAAATAAAGGACCTATTCGCAGAAAACTACAGGTCTTTGAAAAAAGAAATAGAGGAAGATATATAAAAGTGGAAGCACATACCTTGTTCATGGATTGAGAGAATTAACATCATTAAAATGTCTATATTACCCAAAGCAATCTATATATTCAACGCAATCCCCATCAAAATACCAACGGCATACTTCACAGAATTAGAGCAATTATTTCAAAAGTTCATATGGAACCCAAAAAGGCTTCGAATAGGCACAGCAATCTTGAAAAGGAAGAACAAATTTGGAGGGATCGCAATACCAGATTTCAGGTTATACTACAAAGCCACTGTAATCAAAACAGCCTGGTACTGGCACAAGAAAAGGCATATAGACCAGTGGAATAGAACAGAGAACCCAGAAATGGACCCAAGGCAATATGCACAATTAATATTTGACAAAGGCGGCAAATGCATACAGTGGAGTAAGGACAGCCTCTTTAAAAAATGGTGCTGGGAAAATTGGACAGCTACTTGCAGAAAAATGAAACTAGACCATCCACTTACAACCTTCACGAGAATAAACTCAAAATGGATAAAAGACTTAAATGTAACTCATGAATCCATAAAAATCCTAGAAGAGACTGTAGGCAACAAAATTTCAGACATCATACGCAGCAGAATTTTTACTGACACATCACCTAAGGCAATAGAAACAAAGGAGAAAATGAACACATGGGACTACATCAAACTCAAAAGCTTCTGCACAGCGAAAGATACAATCATAAAAACGAAAAGGCTACCCACTGTATGGGAGAGCATAATTGCCAATGATATATCAGATAAGGGGTTAATTTCTAATATATATAGAGTGCTCATACAACTTCACAAAAGGAAGACAAAGAATCCAATTAAAAAATGTGCAGAGGAACTAAATAGACACCTCTCCAAACAGGACATACAAATGGCTAAGAAACATATGAAGAAATGCTCATCATCACTAATCATCAGAGAGATGCAAATCAAAACAACAATGAGGTATCACCTCACACCTGTCAGAATGGCCGCCATCAACAAATCATCAAACAACAAGTGTTGGCGATGGTGTGGAGAAAAGGGGACTCTAGTATACTGCTGGTGGGAATGCAGACTGGTGCAGCCCCTATGGAAAACAATATGTTGTTACCTCAAAAAATTAAAAATTGAACTTCCATTTGACCCAGTGATCCCACTTCTAGGAATATTCCCTAAGAAGCTTGAAACGCCAATCAGAAAGAATATATGTACCCCCATCTTTGTAGCAGCACTATTTATAATAGCTAAGATCTGGAAACAGCCCAAGTGTCCATCAGTAGACAAATGGATAAAAAAGCTGTGGTACATATACACAATGGAGTACTACGCAGCTGTAATAAAGAAAGACCTCTTATCCTTTGAGAGTACATGGAGGGACCTGGAAAGTATCATCCTAAGTGAAACAAGCCAAACAGAGAAAGACAAGTTTCATATGATCTCACTTATTTGTGGAATATAATGAACATAACAGTCTGAGGAAGGGGGTAGTCCCAGAGAGGCAGAAATGGGATACAGACTGACAATCCCCTAAATAGAGGGGTGGTGGGGAAGAAATAAACCACAGAACTTATATGCATGTATGCATGAACAGTGGACATGGACAACAAACTGGGGAAAGGGCAGGGAGGGAGGGGGAGAGGGGAATCAGTGGGGGAAAAAGGAGAAACATCTGTAACAAAATTAAAAATAATAATAATAAATATATATATATATATACATATATATATATATGTGTATATATATATATATATTTGTATCTTGGCCTGGCCAGTTTGGCTCAGTGGTTAGAGCGTTGGCCTGTGGTGCAGAGAGGGCCACAATATTCTTTTTAAAGATACCTTTATTGAGGTAAAATTTACATACAACAAACTGCATATACTATATAAATATTAATAGAAATTAATAAATAGACAGTATTATAATAACAGTAGGGGACTTTAATATGCCATATTTGACAATAAATCAATGTTTCAGAACATAAGGCTATAGCTGTCTTAAATAACACCACAGACCAAAGGTATCTAATATTCATGTAAAAACATCCCATTTAATAGAAACAGAGTATACATTCATCTCAAGCACACATGGATGATTCTCCAGTACATAGATAATAGATACATGATAGATGATAGATGGATAGATAAATAGATAGATTATAGATAGATGATAGCTAGATAGATATAAATAGATTTAAATAGAGATTGATATATGATAGATGATGATATAGATAGATAGATGATAGATAGATGATAGATGATGATGATAGACAAATGATGAGATAGATAGATAGATAGATTGATTGATAGATGATAGATAGATGATAGATAGACAGATAGATAGATAATAGATAGAGATGATAGATAGATGATAGATAACCACAAAACATGTCTTTACAAATTTAAGATGACTGAAATATCAAGTATATTTTCTAATTATCTAATTATAATGATATAAAACTAAAAATCAATAACATTAACAAAATTCACATATATGTGAAAAATAAACAATACCCTATGAACAGTCAATGGGACAAAGAAGAAATCAAAATGGAACTTTAAAAGTATTTTTTTAAACCCACAATCTATCACAATTTATGGAATAGGCAGGAACAGTTCTAAGAAAGAAGTTTATAGCAATAAATGCCCACCTCATAAAAAAGGAAAGATTTCCAATAAACAAAGTTTATATCTAAAGAAACTTTCAAGAGAACAAACTAACCAAAGGAAATAATAAAAATCAGAAAAGAAATAAATGAAATGGAACCAGTAAAATAATAGAAAAGATTAGTAAAACAGAGGGTGCAAAAAAAATAACAAAAACAACAAAACTTTGCTATACAGTAGACCCCTCATTTACCATTTCACTTTTCTCAGTTTTAGTTACCTGTTGCAAACTGTGGTAAAAAAAATGTTAAGTAAAAAATTCCAGAAATATGTAATTTATGTTTTAAATTGCATGCCATTCTGAGTTGTGTGATTAAATTTTGTGCCTTCATGCTCCACCCTACCCAAGATGTGAATCATCCTTTTATCCAGCATATCTATGAAGCATATACAGGTCAAAAAGATATTTTGAGAGACAGAGACATACTACATTCAAATTACTTTTATTACAGTATACTGTTATAATTGTTTATTATAAAGATTTTATTAGTAATTATTATTTTATTAGTTTTTGATGTTCATCTCCCAATGTGCCTAATTTATAAATTAAACTTTATTGTAGTTATTTATGTATAGAAAAAACATAGTGTCTACACACACACACACACACACACACACACACACACACACATGTATATAGGATCTGGTACTATCCATAGTTTCAGTCAGTTACTGGGTGTCTTAGAACATAACACCTACAGATAAGTGGGGACTACTGTACCAAACTAGAAATAAAAAAAAAAGTCAAATAAAAAGTATAAATTAAAAGTGGATAGCATCATACTTCCTAATATCAAGCTATGTTATAAAGCTGTATTAATCAAAACAGTATGGCACTACCATAAAAAAAAATAAACCCATAGACCAGCAGAACAGAACAGAGAACACAGAAATAAACACAAGCGTGTACCGTTAACTAGTATTTTTTTTAAACTTATCTTGATTGTTGAATGTATCACAGATGTTCCTCATTTTTCCCCCATTGACCACCTCCTCCCCACTCCCACCCCCCTCTTGTCTTTCCCCACACTGTTGTCTGTGTCCATTGGTTATGCATATATGCATATAAGTTCTTTGGTTGATTTCTTCCCACCCCCAACCCCCCTTCCCTTTGAGGTTTGTCAATCTAGCAACCAATTTGTACTTCTTAAACCCTTCATCTTTTTGACCCATTCCCCCAACCCCCTTCCCATCTGGCAACCAGTAAAATGTTCTCTGTATCTATGAGAATGTTTCTGTTCTGCTTGTTCATTTTGTTTGTAGATTCAATTGTCGATAGATATGTATTCATTGCCATTTTGTTTGTTCATATTTTTTTATCTTTTTCTTCAAGAAGACCCTTCAACATTTCATATAATAACGGTTTAGTGGTGATGAACTCCTTTAGCTTTTTCTTGCCTAGGAAACTCTTCATATGGCCATCAATTTTAAATGACAGCTTTGCAGGATAGAGTAATCTTGGTTGTAGGTTCTTGCTTTTCATCACTCTGAATATTTCTTGCCACTCCCTTCTGGCCTGCAAAGTTTCTTTGGAGAAATCAGCTGACAGTCTTATGGGAACTCCCTTGTAGTTAACTAACTGCCTTTCTCTTGCTGCTTTTAAGATTCTCTCTTTGTCTTGAACCTTTTGCATTTTGATGATAATGTGTCTTGGTGTGGTCCTCTTCGGTTCATCTTGTTTGGGACTCTCTGTGCTTCCTGGACATGTATGTCTGTTTCCTTCACCAAGTTAGGGAAGTTTTCTGTCATTATTGTTTCAAATAGGTTTTTGATTTCTTGTACTCTCTCTTCTCCTTCTGGCACCCCCAGGATGTGAATGTTGGCACTCTTGAAGTTGTCCCAGAGGCCCCTTACGCTACCCTCATTTTTTTGGCTTCTTTTTTCTTTTTGCTTTTCTGATTGGGTGTTTTTTGCTTCCTTATATTCCAAATCGATGGTTTGCTTCTTGGCTTTACCTACTCTACTATTGAATCTGTGTAAATTATTCTTTATTTCAGTTAGTGCCTCCTTCATTTATGACGGTGCCTCCTTCATTTATGACTGGTCCTTTTTTATGCTCTTGAGGCCTTCACTAAGTTCACTGAGGTTCTCACTAAGTTCATTGAGCATCCTTATAAGCAATGTTTTAAACTCAGCCTCTGTTAGGTTGCTTATCTCCATTCCGCTTAGTTTTTTTTCTGGAGTTTTGTTCTGTTCTTTCATTTGGGACCTGTTTCTTTGTTTCCTCATTTTAGCTGCCTCTTGTGTTTGTTTTTTATGTATTACTTAATGAGATGTGTGTGGATAGCTGAGACCAGATGCTGCTTGTTTGAAAAATTTAGGAAAACCTGAAGCAGGATCCAATACAAGCCAATCCTATGGTAAAGCAACTGGCAACAGCTTGGGTGGGCCTGAAATTTGGGTGGGGCAGGGCCTCAGGGAATCACCAGGGCAGGGCAAACAGTGTGAGCCAAGTTGCTGGAGTCCCAGATATGGCAACTGTCTGCCGCCCCAGGGCAGGGCTCACCAAAGGAACAAAGGCCTCTGACAGCACATCTGTCAGGAGAAAGCCCCCTCTCCAGCCCTCACTCCAATGCCAAACAGCTCAGTATCTTCCCTGTATGTCTCTGCCACCCCTCAAGCTGCTTCCCCTCTGAGCTTAGAGGGAGTGAGTCTGGGTAAGTCCATGCACAGACCCTTTAAGAGGAGCTGCCTGGGGCTCCAGCCACCTCAGCCTCCCTGAGCCTCACTTCCTGCTGGTTTTTCCAGCCAGAAGTTATGGGGACTTCTCTTCCTCGCACTGGAACCCTGAGCCGGGAACCTGGTATGAGATGGGGACCCCTCAGTCTCCAGGGAGGACCTTCCCAGCTGAGGTATCCTCCTAATTTTTATCCACCACATGTGGGTGTAGGACCAGCCTGTCGCACCTCCACCCCTCCTACTAGTCTTGATGCGGCTTCTTCTTTAACTTCGTAGTTGTAGGACTTCCATTCAGCTTGATTTCAGGTGGCTTTGAATGATGGTTGTTCTGTAGTTTAGTTGTAACTTTGATGTGCTTGTGGGAGGACATGATACCGTGTTTACCTCTGCCGCCATCTTGACTGGAAATAAACCAATTAACTAGTATTTGATAAGGGAGCCAAGAATATTCATTGGAGAAAAGACAGCCTCCAATACACTATATTGAGAAAATTGTATATTCACGTGCAAAAAGTGTAGCTAGATCCTTATCTTATACCATTCACAAAAAAATTAACTCAAAATAGATTTAAGACTTGAATGTGAGACCTGAAACCATAAAACTCCTTGAGGAAAACATAAGAATGCTTGACATGTGTCTTGGCAATGATTTTTTGTTTCTGACATCTAAAGCTCAAGCAACAAAAAAATAAGCAAGACTACCTCAAACTACAAAGCTTCTGCGGAGCAAAATAACCAACAAAATAAAAAGACAACTTATGGAATGGGGAAAATGCAAATCATACATCCAATAAGGGGTTACTATCCAAAATATACAGAAAACTCATCCAACAGAACAGCAAAAAAATAAAATATTCAATTAAAGAAGGGCTAAAAACCTGAATAGATTTTTTTTTCTCCTAAAGAAGGCATATGAATGGCCAACAGGGACATTAAAAATAATAATATTTTTATGTACCCACATGTTTATAGCAGAACTATTTACAATAGCTAAGATCTGGAAGCAGCCCAAATGTCCATCAGTAGACAAATGGATACAAAAGCAGTGGTACATATACACAATGGAGTACTATGCAGCTGTAAGAAAGAAAGATCTCTTATCTTTTGAAACGACATGGAAGGACCTGGAGAGTGTTATCCTAAGCAAAACAAGCCAAGCAGAGAAAGACAAATATCACATGATCTCACTTATTTGTGGAATATAATGAACATAACAGTCTGAGGAACGGGGTAGTCCCAGAGACGTGGAAGTGGGGTACAGACTGACAATCCCCAGAAGAGGGGGTGGTGGGGGAGAGATAAACCACAGAACTTATATGCATGTGTGCATGAACAATGGACATGGACAACAAAGCTGGGGACAGGGTGGGGAGGGAGAGGGAGGGAGGTATCGGTGGAGGGAAAAGGAGAAACATCTGTAACAAAAATAAATGAATTAATTAATTTTTAGAAAAATAATAATAATACTATTTTTGTCTAGTTTCTCTGTTAAGTTCTAAGATAATATGTTAAAATCTTCCACTATGATTAAAAAATAAATAATAATTTTTAAAAGATGCTCAGTGTCACTAATCCTTAAGGAAATGTAAATGAAAGCCACAATAAAATAACACCTCAGGCATGTTAGAATGACTCATATCAAAAAGGCAAAAGATAACAAATGCTGGTGAGAATATGGAAAAAAAAGGAAAACTTTGTGCACTATGGTGAGATTATAAATTGGTACAGCCACTATATAAAACAGTATACATTTTCTAAAAATAAAAAAAGAACAACCACATGATTCAGAATCCCACTTTGGGAAGTATATCTGAAGGAAACAAAAACACTATGTTGAAGAGATGTAGGTAGTCCCATGTTCATACCAGCATTATTTTACAACAGTTAAGAAATGGAAACAATCAAAATAGCTCAAGACAGATGAATAGGTTAGAAAATGTAACACACACAAATATGAATACTACTCAACCATAAGAAAATATGGCAATGTGAAATAACATGGAAAAAACCTGAGGACATTATGATAAGTGAAAGTTAGACAGAGAAAGACAATTACTGTGTAATTTAACTTATATGTGATTTTTTTGTAATAAAAAAAAAAAAAAAGCAAACTCATAAAAAAATGAATTAGATTTTTTGTTACCATAGGCTAGTGATGAAAGGGAAGACAAATAGGATGAAGGTAATCCAAAGGTACAAATTTCCAGTTATAAGTACTAATGATGTAATATACAGTAGGATAACTATAGTTAACACTGTTGAACTGTATATATTGTACATTGTTAAAAGAGTAAATCCTAAGATTTCTCACCATACACACACAAAAATAATCGTTCTTTTCTTGCAACTATATGACTGAAAGGTGAAAGTCAGTGGTTTGAGGTGCCCAGGCATGCTAAATGGCAATTTCGGATGGTGAGTAAAGAACAATTGGGATTATTTAAAGAGACGAAAATTGGAGGTGGGGGATATCCAAAGGGAAGGGCTACACATCACCAAGCCATAGGGTATTGAGTCAATGATGGCAGCCCCTAGGGGCTGGAGTTTCATGCTTATATGCATCCACTGGCAGGAAGCTTTTGTCAGTAAGTGTATTTTGGGGTCTTGGTTGGTGGGTTTGAGCAGGGGCAGGGTCTACAGGAATGTGGATGTATATAACTGGGTGCTTCTTTGGTTCCTGGTGTCCAGTTGCATTTCTTGCCTGGACAGTGCTCCTGTGGTGGGAAGTTTGGTTTTTGTTCTCCTGAAGCTGGGAGGCTTGCAAAATGCCTGCATAAGTCCTAACACTTTCCTCTTCTTAATATTTATTAGCAATTATTTCTATAGAATCAGACACAGGTATCTTTCTTCTGTAGCTGCTTCCTGCTGGTTTGTGGGTGTAGAGCTGTCCCTAAGTCATGTTAGTATGCTAGGGATAAGTTCTATAGGCCATGGTCAGAGCTATTTATTTGCCCATAAAAGTTCATATATGGTATTGGAGAGGGAAAGAAGGGCAAAGATGGGCTTCCAAAGTGAGACTAATATTGTGAAAAAAAAAATAATCAGGTATTTAATAAGAAGTATGCCTATGAAAACAAGAGAAAAGCAGAGGTAAATTATCACAGCAAATGATCACAGCCCCCTACGGGGGATCAAGTTTGATGATTTGTTGATGGCAGCCATTCTGGCAGGTGTGAGGTAACACCTCATAGTCATTTTAATTTGCATCTCTCTGATGATCAGTCATGTTGAGCATTTTTCACATGTCTCTTGGCCATCTGTATGTCCTGTTTACAAAAGTGTCTATTTAGGTCCTCTGCCCATTTTTTTTTTTTTCAATTTTGTATGAATTTATTTTTGTTACAGATATTTCTCCTTTTCCCCCCTAAATACCCTTCTCCGGATCCCGCCCCCACCCTCCAAATTGTTGTCTATGTACCCTGGTTATGCATATGCACATACAAGTTCTGAGGTTGATCTTATCAATCAACCCCCCCCCCCCAGCTCCAAAGTGTGTCAGTCTGAACTGTACTCCTTCCTATGTCTCTGGGTCTATTTTTTCATCAGCTTATTTTATTCATTATAATCCACAAATAAGTGACATCATATGGTATTTATCTTTCTCTGATTGGCTTATTTTGCTAAGCATAATGCTCTACAGGACCATGTCATCTCAAAGAACAAGAGTTCTCTTTCTTACAGCTGTGTACTGTTCCACTGTGTGTATATATATATACCACAGCTTTTTTATCCACTCATCTATTGATGGACACTTGGGCTATCCAGATCCTAGCCATTGTAAATAGTGCTGCTATGAACATAGGGGTACATATATTCTTTCTGAATGGTGTTTCAGGCTTCTTAGGATAGATTCCCAAAAGTGGGATCACTGGGTCAAATGGAAGTTCAATTTTTTAATTTTTTTGAGGAAACACCATACTGTTTTCTACAGTGGCTGTACAAGTCAGCAATTGAACCAGCAGTATACTAGAGACCCCTTTTCTCAGACCCTCATATGTCTCTTGGCTATTTGTATGTCCTTTTTGGAGAGGTGTCTATGTAGGTCCTCTGCTCATTTTGTAATTGGATTCTTTGTCTTCCTTTTGTTGAGTTGTATGAGCACTCTACATATATTGGAAATTAACCCCCTTTCTGATGTATCATTGGCAATTATGCTATCCCATACAGTGTGTTCCCTTTCCATTTTGATGGTCACTTCTTTTGCTGTGCAGAAGCTTTTAATTTATGTAGTCCCATATATTAATCTTGTCCTTTGTTTCTCTTGCATTAGGCATTGTACCAGTAAAAATTATGCACTGTATGATGTCTGATATTTTGTTGCCTACATTTTCTTCCAGAATTTTTATGAATTCACAAATCACATTTAAGTCTTTTATCCATTTTGAATTTATTCTTGTGTATGGTGTAAGACGATGCTAGTTTCATTTTTTTTCCTTGTAGCTGTCCAGTTTCCTCAACACCATTTTTTTCCAATTTTTATTAATTTATTTTTATTATAGATATGTTTCATTTTCCCTCTAGACACCCTTCTTCCCTCCCCCCCCCCCCGCCCGCACCCCAGCATTGTTGTTTATATTTATTGGTTATGCATACATACATATAAGTTCTTTGGTTCATCTCATCCATCTACCCAGCCACCCTACTCTGAGGTTTGTCAGTCTAAACAATACTCCTTTCTATGTCTCTGGGTCTATTTTGTTCCTCAGCTCACCTTGCATTATATTCCACAAATAAGTGAGATCATGTAGTATTTGTCTTTCTCTGATTGGCTTATTTTGCCTAGCATAATACTCTCGAAGTGCTCCATGTTGTCTCAATTGATAAGACATCTTTCTTTCTTAATGCTGCATAGCATTCCATTGTATATATGCACCACAGCTCTTTTATACACTCATCCATTGATGAACACTTGGGCTATTTCCAGATCTTAGCAATTCTAACTAGTGCTGTTATGAACATAAGAGTACATATATTCTTTCTGATTGCTGTTTCAGGCTTCTTAGGGTATATTCCTAGAAGTGGGATCATGGGTCAAATGGCAGATCAATTTTTAATTTTTTGAGGAAACACCATACTGTTTTCCATAGTGGCGGCACCAGTCTGCATTCCCACCAGCAGTGTGCTAGGGTCCCCTTTTCTCACACCCTTGCCAGCACTTATTGTTTGATGATTTGCCGATGGCAGCCATTATACATATATTAGAAATTAACCCCTTATCTGATGTATCGTTGGCAATTATGCCCTCCCATATAGTGGGTTCCCTTTCCAGTTTTATCATTATTTCTTTTGCTGTGCAGAAACTTTTGAGTTTGATGCAGTCCCATGTGTTCATTTTTTCCTTTATTTCTCTTGCCTTAGGCGTTGTTGTATCAGTGAAAATTCTGCTGCATGTGATGTCTAAAAATTTGTTGCCTACATTTTTTCTCGGATTTTTATAAATTCATGTCACATTTAAGTCTTTTATCCCTTTTTAGTTTATTCTTCTGTATGGTGTGAGTTGGTGGTCTCGTTTCTTTCTTTTTTTTTTTTTTTTTTTCATATAGCTGTCCAGTTTTCACAACACCATTTATTAAAGAGGCTGTCTACTGCACTGTATACTCTTGTCATCTCTGTCAAATATTAATTGAGCAAATTATCTTGGGTCAATGTCTGGGTTCTCTATTCTCTTTCATTGATCTATCTGCCTGTTCTTGTGCCAGTACCAGGCTGTTTTGATTACAGTGGCTTTGTATTATTACCTAATATCTGGTATTTTGATCTCGCCTACTTTGTCATTCTTTTTCAAGATTGCTGTGGCTAGTCAAGGTCTTTTTTGGTTCCATATAAACTTTTAAAGTATTTGTTCTAGTTCTGTGAATTATATCATTGGTATTTTACTGGAGATTGCATGAATCTATAGATTGCTTTTGGTAGTATGGACATTTTAATGATGTTAATTCTTCCAATCCATGAACAAGTTACATGCTTTCACTTTTTGATATCTTTCTCTATTTCTCTTTTGAATGTCCTGTAGTTTTCTGAAAATAGGTCCTTACTTCTTTGGTTAAGTTTATTCCCAGGTTTCTTAAGTTTTTTGCCAACATGTTAAATGGGATTGTTTTTCAGTTTCTCTTTCTGTGAGTTCATTATTGGTGTATAAGAATGTAATCATTTTTTGATGTTAATTTTGTATCCTGCTACTTTGCAAAATTTGTGTATCAAATCTAGTATATTTTTTTATGGAGTCTTTAGGATTTTCAATGTAAAATATCATGTGATTTCAAATAATGACAATTTCATTTGCCCCTTTCCAATTTGGATCCCTTTTAATTTTTCTTCATGTGTAATTGCTGTGGCTAAAACTTCCAGTACTATGTTAATAAGTGTGGTGAAAATGGGCATCACTGTCTTGTTCCTATTCTTAAAAAAATGCTTTTAGTTTTGGCCATTGAGTATGATGTTGGCTGTTGGTTTTTCATATATGACTTTTTGTATGTCGAGATATGCTTCCTCTATTCCCACATTGCTGAGTGTTTTTATCAGAAATGGGTGTTGTATTTTGTTGAATGCTTTTTCAGCACCTATTTATATGATCATATGGTTTTCATCATTTTGTTTATGTGGTGTTATCATATTTATTGATTTATGAATATTGTACCAGCCTTGCATCCCTGAAATGAATCTCACTTGGTCATAGTGAATAATTTTTTTACTGTATTGCTAGATCTGATTGGCTAATATTTTGTTTAAAATATTGGCATCGATGAAAAATGAAAAGATGGTGGTGGGCAGGACCAGAGAGAGGGTGAGTGTGTGAGAGAGTGAGCGAGTGTGTGAGAGAGTGTGAGTGGATGTGAAGGTGGATGACCAAACCTGAGCAGTGCAGAGACACAGAGCAGAAGTTTCCTGTTCTGTGGACAAGAGCAGTGGTCTACTATGATAAGCGGCCCATCAGGGACCTTCTCTCTGCGCCACGGGAAGGTCCCACCATTTTGGAAAATCTCAGGTCTTCCCTGGGAGGAGGCAGTGGAAGCATCTAGGGTCCAGCAATCTGTGCCCACCAGCACACCTGGCACCATCAGACCAGTGGACACCATGTTAACAGACCAGTGCACTGTAGTGGAGCCCCCAAAGTGCTGGTCACGGAAGCCATAGACCACTCAGAGCCCAGCACCATCCCCCATAGTAGCAGCCCAATCAGAGTTTAGATATACCCCCAGCAACAGAGGCTGGGGAGCAGAAATCTATACCCAGGCAACAGAAGCACAAACCAACAGATGAAACCCATCCCCAAAATCTACAGCAAAACCTTAGCAATAGTTGACCCCCACTGGGCAGCAGCACCCCCCAGCCTCCAGCAGCAGAACCTGGGGCTCCACAGAGGCCTGTGCAGTCCAGTAGCTCACAAGTGCAGTGGGAAGCCCAAGCCTGAGAGAGACTGGTATTATCCAGCTGCCTGCCCACGGAAACTACATGGTGCAGGGGCACCAGAGAGGCCTGTGCTACCCAGCAGGGACTGTGCGATCCAGTTACCTGCAAGACCTGCGGGGTGCTGAAGCACTAGAGAGGCCTGTGCCACTCAGCAAGGACTGCACAATCTAGTTAACTACCGGGCCTGTGGGGTGCTGAAGCAACAGAGAGGCCTGTGTGACCTAGCTGAAACTGTGCATCTCCAGTTTCCTGCAGAACTTGCGGAGTGCTGAAGCACCAGAGAGGCGTGTGCCACCCAGCAGGGACCACAGGATATAGTTACCCACAGGGCCTGTGAGGTGCTGAAGCACGAGAGAGACCTGCGTGACCAAGCAGGTACAGTGCCAGCCAGTTTCCCATGGGAACTGCTGGGTGCTGAAGCACCAGAGAGGCTTATGCGACCCAGCAGGGACTGCGCGATCTAGTCACCCACAGGGCCTGTGGGGTTCTGAAGAACCAGAGAGGCCTGTGCCACCCAGCAGGGACTGTGCCATCAAGTTTCCCATGGGAACTGCTGGGTGCTGAAGCACCAAAAAGGCCTGTGCCACCCAGCAAGGACTGCACAACCTAGTTACCCACAGGGCCTGTGGGGTGCTGAAGCACCAAAGAGGCCTGTACCACCCAGCAGGGACTGCACAATCTAGTTACCCATGGGGCCTGTGGGGTGCTGAAGCACCAGAGAGGACTGTGCGACCAAGCAGGGACTGCACAATCTAGTTACCCACAAGGCCTGTAGGGTGCTGAAGCACCAAAGAGTCTGTGTGACTCAGCAGCACATAGCCTAAGCATAAAGCCGGGTCCCCAGAGGGACTGTGCAATCCACTTACCTGCAAAACCTGCAGGGTGCAGGGGCACCAGAAAGGCCTGTGCGACCCAGCTATGCACAAGATAGGCTTACAGGATATGAAGAAAAAGGCAGAGTAAATAGAGGCAACTCAGACTATCTCCCACAACCAAATAGAAATTACAACTAAAATAAAGACAAGTCCTTAAAGAAAAGCAACAGAAAAGCAGCAGGACAGAATCATATAACCAGGGACACTGGTAGGATCTGCGGAGGTGCGAGAGGGTAGAAGGCTGGGAGCCCACTGACAGCAGAAGTCTTAGCGGTGAGCAAAGCCCTTGGGGAATAAAGACCAAGACAGCCCCAAAGCACAGAGAGCCAGGCAGAGCACTAAAATAGCCAAAACCACTCACCTGGGGGCTATGGCAGAGGGAAGGCAGACTGGGATGAAACTCTGTGGGGACACCTGAAATTTGGAGGGCACTCAGAGTTTTTGCTGAATTATGGCCACAAAGGACATTAGCCAGTGTGCTCCTTCCTTGAGCTGTGAAAAAAAGCAGCAGCCTCCACATCCCTCAAAGACTCAAACTTTCCCAGGTAAGGCAAAGAAATAAAAATTGAGGCTCATTAACAACCAGCATCTATCCTACCCTCTAAAAATCCTCTCAGGCCACCAGGGCTACATTCAAAGGCACTGAGTAACTGAGACTACTGGCCACCAGGAAAAAGCTAGAGAATAACTAAACCTATCCTGGCCTTGCAAATCTACCCAGAAAAGTAAGACTTGAATAAGTGTTGTTTAACGTGGGTGCACCCAGGCTCATCCTAACCCAGTAGAAGGAACCACAAACAGCAGAACACGAACGCCCACAGGGAATATTGGGCATGCTCCAATGCCAATTGTGATAACGAAAATGGTGAAGCACAGTAACAAAAGCCAAATGAAAAAACAAGAGACCTCTACAGAAGATGAGATAAATGTGAAGCAATTAAGCAAGTTAACAGAACTAGAATTCAGAACTATGATCTTGAGGAAGCTCAACAGTGTGTGTAAAAATATGAGCACCATGAGAAAAGACAAAGAAATGTTGAAAATAAACCAGATAGAAATTAAAAACAACCGAGGAGACATGAAGGATGACATATCAAAAATAAAGAACACATAGGAAAGACAAAACAGCAGAGTAGAGGGAGCTGAGGACCAGATCAGTGAATTAGAAGAAAGGGTAGAAAAAAATCAATCAAATAGAAAACCAAAAAAATAATAATAATTTTAAAAAGCAGCAAGATAGCTTAAGAGGACTGTGGGACAACTGGAAACATAATAACATAAGCATCATGGGACTCCCTGAAGAGGAAGAAAATGAGCCAGGGTTAGAGAATATATTTAAAGCAAGAATGACAGAAAACATTCCTAACTTGGTGACGTAAGAAGGCACTTAAGTTCAAGAAGCACAGAGAGCCCCAAGTAAGAAGAACAAAAACAGGCCCACATCAAGACACACAGCAATTAAAATGACAAAAATTAAAGACAAAGAGAGAATCCTAAAGGCAGCAAGAGAAAAGCAACAGGTGACCTACAAAGAAAAACTCATAAGGCTCTCAGCTGACTTCTCAATAGAAACACTACAGGCCAGAAGAAAGTGGCATAAAGTAATCAAGGTTATGAAAAACAAGGATCTGAATCAAAGACTACTCTACCCAGCAATGCTATCATTCAAAATAGAAGGTCAAGGGGGCTCGTCGGGAAGTTGCTGCAACTGCCTCCCTTGCGACCCCACTCAAATCCTACGAACTCTGCTGCCTGCTAAGCCCTCGGCTGGTGCGGCACAGACTCGCAGGGACCAGGGGACTCTGTGGGACGCTGATACCAGGGCTCAGTATGGCGACCTCTGCGTGCTAAGCCCTGGGCTGGTGCCGCACAGACTCGCAGTGACCAGGGAACTCAGCTGAAAGCTGCTGCCACCTCTGCAGTGTCCCACTACCGCGGCTCAGTCCTGGGGATTCTGCTGAGTGCAACGCTCTTGGCTGGAGCCACAGCCGGGGCTGCCCTTGGCTGGAAGCAGCGCTCTTGTGTTACAATGAAGTATCACCTCACACCTGTCAAAATGGCCACCATCAACAAATCATCAAACAACAAGTGTTGGCGAGGGTGTGGAGAAAAGGGGACTCTTGTGCACTGCTGGTGGGAATGCAGACTGGTGCAGCCACTATGGAAAACAATATGGTATCACCTCAAAAAATTAAAAATTGAACTTCCATTTGACCCAGTGATCCCACTTGTAGGAATATACCCTAAGAAGCCTAAAACACCTATCAGAAAGAATATATGTACCCCCATGTTTGTAGCAGCACTATTTACAATCGCTAAGATCTGGAAACCTCCCAAGTGTCCATCAGTAGACGAATGAATAAAAAAGCTGTGGTACATATACACAATGGAGTACTATGCAGCGGTAAGAAAGAAAGATCTCTTATCTTTTGAGACTACATGGAGGGACCTTGAAAGTGTCATCCTAAGTGATTCAAGCCAAACAGAGAAAGACAAGTTTCATATGATCTCACTTATTTGTGGAATATAATGAACATAACAGTCTGAGGAATGGGGTTTTGCCAGAGATGCGGAAGTGGGGTACAGATTGGCAATCCCCTAAAGAGGGGGGTGATGGGGGAGAGATACACCGCAGAACTTATATGCATGTATGCATGAAGAGTAGACATGGACAACAAACTGGGGAAAGGGCAGGGAGGGAGGGGGAGGGGGGAATCAGTGGGGGAATAAGTAGAAACATCTATAACAAAAATTAATTTAAAAAAAAATAGAAGGTCAAATAAAGACCATTCCAAAAAAAAAAGAAAAAAAGCTAAGGGAATACATTAGCACCAAACCAGCACTACAAGAAATGTTTAAAGAACTGCTGTAATTAACATGAGAAATAGGAGGAAAAATACAACCACAGTAAACAAACATCACAATAAATAAGTACATATCAATAATCACCTTAAATTTCAATGGTTTGAATGCTCTGATAAAAAGATACAGAGTAGCTGACTGGATAAGAAAGCATGAATCACATATGTTGTTTACAACAAACCCACTTCACAACAAATGACTCACATAGGTTGAAAGTAAAGAAAAGGAAAAAAATCTTTCAAGCAAACGGAAAACAAAACAAAAAAGCTGGAGTAGCAATACTCATATCTGATAGAGTAGATTTCAAAATGAAGACCATAACTAGAGACAAAGAGGCCACTATATAATATTAAAAGAATCTATCTAACAGGAAGATATAACTTTGGTAAGCATATATGCACCCAATATGGGAGCACCAATATATATTAAAAATTTTTGGAGGATTTCAAAGGAGAAATTGACAACAATACAATCAAAATAGGGAACTTCAACACCCCGTGACATCACTGGATAGATCTTCTAGACAAAAAATTAACAAGAAAACACAGACTCTAAACAAAGAGCTAGATCAAATGGATTTAATAAATACTACAAAGAATTAAACCCCAAAACTGCAGAGTTTACATTCTTCTCAAGGGCACATGGGACATTCTCAAAGATAGACCACATGTTAGGGCACAAACTAAATCTCTACAAGTTCAAGAAAACTGAAATCATATCAAGCATCTTCTCAGATTACAATGGCATAAAACTAGACATCAACAGCAAGAAGAACATGCAAAGACATTTCAACACATAGAAGCTAAGTAGCATGTTATTAAACAACAAATGGGTTACCGAGAAGATCACGGAGGAATTTAAAAACGTCCTGGAAACCAATAAAAATGAACACACAATATCTATGGGATGCAGCAAAAGCAGTTCTGAGAGGAAATTTCATAGCACTACAGGCCTACCTAAAGAAGCAAGAAAAATTTCTAACAGGATATCTAACCTCACAATTTAAATAATTAGAAAGAAAACCCCAGAGCAAGTAGAAGGAAGGAAATAGTGAAGATCAGAGCAGAAATATAGAACATAGAGTCCAAAAAACAATTCAAAGCATCAATGAAACAAAGAGCTGAGTCTTTGAAAAGATATACAAGATTGATGGACCCTTAGCTAAAATCACCAAGAAACAAAAAGAGAGAACCCAAATGCACAAAATCAGAAATGAAAGAGGAGAAACAATAACTGACACCACAGAAATACAATGGATTGTTAACAAATATTATGAACAATTATACAGCAACAAATTCGACAATCTAAGCAAAATGGACCAAATTCTAGAAACACATAGTCTCCCAAAACTAAACCAGGAAGAGATAGAAAACTTGAACAGACAAATCACAACAAAAAAAAAAATGAAGATGTAATCAAGACTCTCCCAGCAAATAAAAGCCCAGGCCTGTACGGCTTCACTGGGGAATTTTACGGAACATTCAAAATAGAACTAACACCAATTCTCCTCAAACTATTTAGAAAAATTCAAGAAAAGGGAAGACTTCCAAACTCTATTTATGAGGCCAGCATAATTCTAATTCCAAACCAAAAAAAGACACTACAAAGAAAGAAAACTACAGGTCAATATCCCTGATGAACATAGATGCCAAAATCCTGAACAAAATAACTAGCAAATCAGATCCAGCAATACATCAAAAAAATTATTCACCACGACCAAGTGAAATTCATCCCAGAGATGCAAAGCTGGTACAATATTCACAAATCAATAAATGGGAAACACCACATAAACCAAATAAAAGACAAAAATCATATGATCATATCAATACACATGGAAAAAGCATTCGACAAAATCCAGTATTTATTTCTGATAAGCACTCTCAGCAATCTGGGAATAGAGAGATCATATTTTGACATAATAAAGGCCATATATGAAAGACCTAGAGTCAACATCATAATCAATGGGCAAGAATTAAAAGCATTTCCCTTAAGAACAAGGCAAGGATGCCCACGTTTGCTACTCTTATTTAGCATAGTACTGGAAGTCTTAGCCATAGCAATCAGACAGGTGGAAAAAATAAAAGGGATCCAAATAAAAAAGGAGGAAGTAAAACTATCATTATTCACAGATGACATGATACTATACGTAGAAAACCTCAAAGTCTCCATCAAAAATTTACTAGACTTAATAAATGAATTTGGTAAAGTAGCAAGATACAAAATTAACATCAAGAAATCAATGGCATTCTTATACACCAATAATAAACTCACAGAAAGAGAAACCAAAAAAAAAAAAATCCCATTTACCATCGCAGCCAAAAATTTAAGATACCTAGAAATAAACTTAACCAAAGAAATAAGGACCTATTTACAGAAAACTACAGGTCATTGAAAAATGAAATAGAGGAAGATATAAAACAGTGGAAGCACATACCTTGCTCATGGTTCGGAAGAATTAAGATCATTAAAATGTCCATACTACCTAAAGCAATCTATTGATTTAATGCAATCCCCATCAAAATACCAATGACATACTTCACAGAACTAGAACAAATACTTCAAAAGTTCATATGGAACACACAAAAAAAAAGACCTCGAATAGTCACAGCAATCTTGAAAAAAAAACAAAGTAGGAGGGATCACATTACCAGATTTCAGGTTACACTACAAAGCTACTGTAATCAAAACAGCCTGGTACTGGCACAAGAACAGGCACATAAATCAATGGAACAGAATAGAGAACCCAGAAATGGACCCAAGACAATATGCTGAATTAATTTTTGACAAAGGAGGCAAGAGCATACAGTGGAGTAAAGACAGCCTCTTTAATAAGTGGTATTGGGAAAATTGGACAGCTACATGCAAAAAATGAAACTAGACCATCAACTTACACCATACACTAGAATAAACTCAAAAAGTATAAAAGACTTAAATGTGATTCATGAATCCATAAAAGTCCTTAACAGCAATAGAAACCATCAAAAAAAGTGAATGCACCCACAGAATGAAAAAACATATTTGTCAATGATAGATCTGATAAGGGATTAATATCCAAAATTTATAAAGACTTAAACAACTCAACAACAACAACAAAAAATCCAATTATAAACATGAGCAAGGAACTCTTGGAAAATGGCAGTAGGCAGGACGGGAGGGAGGGTGAGTGTGTGAGAGAGTGAGCTGGTGTGTTGAAAAAGTGTGACTGGACGTGAAGGTTGACGACCATACTCTTGCAGTGCAGAGATGCAGAACAGAAGGCTTCTGTGCTGTGGCTAGAGCAGCCAGCTACTGAGGTAAGCAGCTGTTCAGATTGCTTCTCCTTGCACTACAGGGAGATCCCACCATTTTAAAAACCCAGGTCTTCCGTGGGAGGAGGCAGTGGGAGTGGTTAGAACCTAGCAAACTGAGCCCACCAGTGCACCTGGCACCATTGAACTAGTAATCACCCTGTGTCAACAGACCAGTGCACAGTATTGGAGCTGCTAAGGGGCCAGTTGTGGAAACTGCAAACGACCTAGAGCTTAGCACCATCTCTCACAGTAGCAGGCTGATCAGAGTCCAGACATACCCCCAGCAACAGACACTACGGAGCAGAATACATATCCAGGCAACAGAAGGACAAACCAATGGCTGAGAACCATCCCCAAATCTACAGCAAAGGCTGAGCAGGAGTTGATCTCCACAAGGAAGCAGCAACCCCCAGCTGCCAGTGATGGGACCTGGGGCTCCACAGAGGCCTGTGTGACCCAGTGGCCAACAAGAGTGGTGGGAAACCAGGGCTTGAGAGAAACTGGTTCGATCCAGCTGCCCACCTGTGGGACCTGCAGGGTGTAAGGGCACCAGAGAGGTCTGTGTGACCCAGCAACCCACAAGATAGGCATAAAGCCAGGTCTCCAAAGGGACTGGGCAATTAAGCTGATGCAGGAACTGTGGGGTACTGGGGCAATAGAGAGGCCTGTGCAACCCAGTTACCCAAAAGATAGGTGTGGAGTCAGGTCTCCAAAGATATGGTGCAATCCAGGTGTCCACAGTATGGGCAGGGAGCTCGGTTCCAACAGGGCCTGAACTATACAGCTACAGGTGGAACCAACGACCAGCTGGGAACTCAGCTTAAGAGCGGTGAACATGATCCAGCAGCAGCACCCATCAGGAAAAACCAATACCAGGCCCCTGTAGTCAATCCTCCAGGATCCAAAGCAAGCAATAGGTGACATACAACAAAACAGTCTGGGAGGCATAGTACCCTTATTTGATATATAATGAGCTGCATACACATCCAAACATCCCTCACCTGGTCTACAGCTACCAGATGGCTAAAATGGAAAAACAAAGAAACAACACCCAAAATATAGAAAAAGAGGAATCACACACACACAAAAAAAAAATACAGAAAATGGAAGACAGCAACTTGTCAGATAAAGAATTCAAAGCAATGATTTTAAGAATGCTCAAACAATTTGGTGAGAATGATGAACAACTTAATAAGAATTATGAAGAGCTCATTGGGAACTGCTTCAGCTTAAAAAAAGAGGTAGAAGCTATGCATAAAAATCAAGAGGAAATAAAAAATAACATCACTGTTATGAAAAAATACCTTAGAAGAGTTCAATAGTAGATTAAAAGAAGCTGAAGACCGAATCAGCGACTTAGAAGACAAAGTAGAGAAAAACACTAAAATAGAGTAGAAAATGGATCAAAAAAAAATTTAAGTAGAAGCAAAGTTTAAGAGAACTGTGGGACAATACAAAACATAACAACATTCACATCATAGACATACTGGAAGGAGAAGAATCAGAGAAAAAAAAAAAAATAGAGAACCTGTTTGAAGAAATAATGACAGAAAACTTCCCTAAATTGGTAAAGGAAAAAGTCACAAAAGTCAAGGGAACACAGAGAGTCCCAAGCAAGATAAACCGCAGAAGACCAACAGCTAGACGCATCATAATAAAAATGACAAACATTAAAGACAAAGAAACTTAAACAAAGCAAGAGAGAGACACAAAGTTACCTACAAGAGAGCTCCCATTAGACTGTCAGCTGATGTCTCAATAGAAACAATGCAGGTCAAACTAAAGTGGCATGAACGGTACAAAGTAATGCAAGTCAAGGGTCTGAAACCAAGACTGCTCTATCCAGCAAGGCTATTATTCAAAATTGAAGGAGAAATAAAGAGCTTCACGCATTTAAAAAAAAAAAAGCTAAAGGAATTTGCCACCACCAAACCGGCACTGCAAGAAATGCTAAAGGGACTATTGTAAAAAAGTAAAAAGGAAGAAAGAGAGAGAGAGAGAGAGAGAGAGAGAGAGAGAGAGAGAGAGAGAAGAAACACAACTATAAAATTAAAATAGCAAATAATGACTGGCAGTTTTCTGCGAATAAGAACTTTATTTCCTTGGTTAAGTTTATTCCTAGGTATCTTAACTTTTTTACCATGATGGTAAATGGGATTGTTTTCTTAGTTTCTCATTCTATGAGTTTATCATTGGTGTATAAGAATGCCATCAATTTCTTGATGTTAATTTTCTATCCTGCTACTTTGCCAAATTCTTTTTTTTTCACTCAGTGCATATATTTTTTTTAATTTTTTATTTACTTTTTTATTACAGACATTTCACCTTTTTTACCCCATTGGCACCCCCCTCCCCACCCCACCCCCGCCCCGTCCCCGGCTTAGTTGTCCATGTCCATTGGTCATGCATACATGCATATAAGTTCCGTGGTTTATCTCTTCCCACCCTCCCACCCCCCTTAGGAGGGATGTCAGTCTGTGCCCTACTTCCATGTTTCTGGGTCTACCGTATTCCTCAGACTGTTAGTTCATTATATTCCGTATATAAGTGAGATCATGTGTATTTGGCTTTTTCTGCCTGGCTTATTTCACTTAGGATGATACTTTCCAGGTCCCTCCATGTCATCTCAAAGGATAAGAGATCTTTAAGTGCATATTTATGTATGTATGTATGTATGTATGCATGAATTTATTTATTTATTATTTTTTGAAAGGGACAGTCCCTCTGCTTTAAGCTTATAATGTTGCTAAATGACTTTATTTCTTAATTTTAATTTTATTTATTTATTTTATTAATTAATTTTTGTTACAGATATTTTTCCTTTTCCCCCCACTGATTCCCCTTCCTCCCTGCACTGTCCCCAGCTTTGTTGTTCATATCCATTGTACATGCATACATGCATATAAGTTCTGTGGTTTATCTCTCCCCCACAACCCCCTCTTCTGGGGATTGTCAGTCTGTACCCCACTTCCACGAATCGGGGACTACCCCATTCCTCACACTGTTATATTCATTATATTCCACAAATAAGTGAGATCATATGAAACTTGTCTTTCTCTGTTTGGCTTGTTTCGCTTAAAAAAATACTTTCCGGGTCCCTCCATGTAGTCTCAAAGGATAAGAGGTCTTTCTTTCTTACAGCTGCGTAGTACTCCATTGTGCATATGTACCACAGCTTTTTTATTCATTGATCTACTGATGGACACTGGGGCTTTTTCCGGATCTTAGCTATTGTAAATAGTGCTGCTACAAACATGGGGATACATATATTCTTTCTGATTGGTGTTTCAGGTTTATTAGGGTATGTTGCTAGAAGTGGGATCACTGGGTCAAGTGGAAGTTCAATTTATAATTATTTGAGGTAACACCATATTGTTTTCCATAGTGGACGCACCAGTCTGCATTCCCACCAGCAGTGCACAAGAGTCCCCATTTCATCACACCCTCGCCAACACTTGTTGTTTGATGATTTGTTGATGGCGGCCATTATGACAGGTGTGAGGTGATACCTCATTGTTGTTTTAATTTGCATTGCTTTGACGATTAGTGATGTTAAGCATTTCTTCACAAATCTCTGAGCCATTTGAATGTCCTGTTTGGAGAGGTGTCTATTTAGTTACTCTGCCCATTTTTTAATTGGGTTCTTTGCCTTCCTTTTGTTGAGTTGCATGAGCATTCTATATATATTGGAAATTAACCCCTTATCTGATATATCATTGGCAATTATGCTCTCCCATACAGTTGGTAGCGTTTCCATTTTGATGATTGTATCTTTTGCCATTCAGAAGCTTTTTAGTTTCATGTAGTCCCATGTGTTCATTTTCTCCTTTGTTTCTATTCCCTTAGGTGATATATCAGTGAAAATTCTGCTGCATATGTCTGAAATTTTGTTGCCTACATATTCTTCTAGGATTTTTATGGATTCATGAGTCACATTTAAGACTTTTATCCATTTTGAGTTTATTCTCGTGTAGGGTGTAAGTTGATGGTCTAGTTCCATTTTTCTGCATGTAGCTGTCTAATTTTCCCAGCACCATTTATTAAAGAGGCTGTCCTTACTCCACTGTATGCTCTTGCCACCTTTGTCAAATATTAATTGAGCATATTGCCTTGGGTCCATTTCTGGGTTCTCTGTTCTGTTTCTCTGGTCTATATGCCTGTTTTTATGCCAGTACCAGGCTGTTTTGATTACAGTGGCTTTGTAGTATAACCTTAATCTGGTACTGTGATCTCTCCTACTTGTACTTCTTTATCAAGATTGCTGTGGCTATTTGAGGTCTTTTTTTGTTGTTGTTCTATATGAACTTTTGAAGTACTTGTTCTAATTCTGTGAAGTATACCATTGGTATTTTGATGGGGATTGCATTAAATCAATAGATTGCTTTGGGTAGTATGGACCTTTTAATGATGTTAATTCTTCCAATCCATGAACAGGGTATGTACTTCCATTTTATATATCTTCCTCTATGTCTTTTTTCAATGACCTGTAGTTTTCTGAGAATAGGTCCCTTATTTCTTTGGTTAAGTTTATTCTTAGGTATCTTAATTTTTTTGCCACAATGGTAAATGGGATTGTTTTCTTAGTTTCTGTTTCTGTGATTCATCATTGGTGTATAAGAATGCCATCAATTTCTTGACGTTAATTGTGTATCCTGCTACTTTGCCTAATTCATTTATTAAGTTTAGTAAAGTTTTGATGGAGTCTTAGGCGTTTTCTACATATAGCATCATGTCATCTGCAAAGAATGACAGTTTCACTTCCTCCTTTCCAATTTGGATTCCTTTTATTTTTTCTTCCTGTCTGATTGCTGTGGCTAAGACTTCCAGTACTATGTTAAAAAAGAATGGCAAGCACTGGCTAGTTTATCTCAGTGGTTAGAGTTTTGGCCTGCGGTCCAGAGAGACCCAAGTTCGCTTCCCACTAAGGGCACGCACCTTGGTTGTAGTTTGTCCTCGGCCCTGGTTGGGTCCTGTGGGTGGCAGCCACTCAATGTGTCCCTTTCATATTGATGTATGTCTCTCTCTCTCTCTCTCTCTCTCTCTCTCTCTCTCTCCCTCCCTCCCTCTCTCTCTCTCCCTCCCTCCCTCCCCCTCTATCTGAACAAAAAATAGAAAAAATGTCCTTGAGTGAGGATAAACAAAAAGAATGGCGAAAGTGGGCATCCTTGCATTGTTCCTGTTCTTAAGGGAAATGCTTTTAGTTTTTGCCCATTGAGTATGATGTTGGCTGTAGGTCTTTCATACATGGCCTTTACTATGTCTAGATATGATCCCTCTATTACCACATTGCTGAACATTTTTATGCAAAATGGATGCTGAATTTTGTTGAAGGCTTTTTCGGCATCTATTGATATGATCATGTGGTTTTTATTCTTCATTTTATTTATGTGGTGTATCACGTTTATTGATTTGTGAATATTGTACCAACCTTGCATCCCTGGGATGAATCCCACTTGGTCATGGTGGATAAATTTTTTGGTTTATTGCTGGATCCAATGTGCTAGTATTTTGTTCAGAATTTTGGCATCTATGTTCATCAGGGATATTGACCTGTATTCTTCTTTCTTTGAAGTGTCTTTTTCTGGTTTGAAAATAGAATTATGCTGCCTTCATAAAACGCACTTGAAAGTGTACCTTCTTCTTGAATTTTTTGAAATTGTTTGAGGAGAATGGTATTAGTTCTTCTTTGAAGGCTCCGTAAAACTCCCCCGTGAAGCCATCTGGGCCTAGGCTTTTGTCTGCTGGGAGAGTCTTGAACTACATCTTCAATTTCTTCTCTTGTTATTGGTCTGTTCAAGTTTTCTATCTCTTTCTGGTCCAGTTTTGGGAGACTATGTGTTTCTAGAAATTTGTCCATTTTGAATAGTTTATCGAATTTGATGCCATATAATTCTTCATAGTAGTTGTTAATGATCTATTGTATTTCTGTGGTGTCAATTGTTACTTCTCCTCTTTCATTTCTGATTTTGTGTATTTGGGTTCTCTCTCTTTGTTTCTTGGTGAGTCTAGCTAAGGGTCCATTAACCTTGTTTATCTTTTCGAAAAACCAGCTCTTTGTTTCATTGATCCTTTGAATTGGTTTTTTTTTTTTTTTTTTGGTCTCTATGTTCTATATTTCTGCTCTGATCTTCACTATTTCCTTCCTTCTACTTGCTCTGGGGTGTTTTTTGTTTCTTTGTTTGCTCTTTATTTATTTAAGTTGTGAGGTTAGATAGTCTATTAGAGATTTTTTTTTTTTTGAGGTAGACCTATAGTGCTATGAACTTCCTTCTCAGAACTGCTTTCGCTGCATCCCATAGATTTTGTGTTGTTGTGTCTTCATTTTCATTGGTTTCCAGGAAGTTTTTAATTTCTTCGTCTATCTCCTCGGTGACCCATTCATTGTTTAATAACATGCTATTTAGCTTCCATGTGTTCAAATGTCTTTCTTTGTATGTTCTTCTTGCAATTGATTTCCAGTTTCATGTCATTGTGATCTGAGAAGATGCTTGATATGATTTAAGTCTTCTTGAACTTGTAGACACTTAGTTTGTGCCCTAACATGTGGTCTATCTTTGAGAATGTCCCATGTGCACTTGAGAAGAATGTTAATTCTGTAGTTTTGGGGTGTAATTCTTTTTAGATATCTATTAAATTCATTTGGTCTAGTGCTTCATTTAGAGTCTCTGTTTCCTTGCTAATTTTTAGTCTAGAGAATCTATCCAGTGATGTCAGCGGGGTGATGCAGTCCCCTTCTATGATTGTATTGCTATCAATTTCTCCTTTGAAGTCCTTTCGAAGATTTTTAATATATTTTGGAGCTCCTATACTTGGTGCATATATGTTTATCAAGGTTATATCTTCCTGTTGGATACATCCTTTCAATATTATGTAATGGCCTTCTTTGTCTCTAGTTATGCCTTCATTTTGAACTCTATTTTATCAGCTATGAGTATTGCTACCCAGGCTTCTTTTTCCTTTCTGTTTGCTTGGAAAATTTTTTTCTTTCCCTTCACTTTCAACATATGGGAGTCTTTTGTTGTTAGGTGGGTCTCTTGAAATCAACATATATTTGAGTCGTGCTTTCTTATCCAATCAGCTACTCTGTGTCTTTTTATGGGAGCATTCAGTCCATTTACATTTAAGGTGATTATTGATATGTACTTATTTATTGCCATTTTTGTTTAGTGTGGTTGTATTTTTCTTCCTATTTCTCCTGCTAATTACAGCAGTCCTTTTAACATTTCTTGTAGTACTTGGTTTGGTGCTAATGTATTCCCTTAGCCTTTTTTTTTTGTCTGAGAAGCTCTTTATTTGACCTTCTATTTTGAATGATAGCCTTGCTGGGTAGTGTAGTCTTGGATTCAGGTCCTTGTTTTACAGGACCTTGATTATCTCATGCCATTCCCTTCTGGCCTGTAGTGTTTCATGTGAGAAGTCAGCTAAGAGCCTTATGGGGTTTCCTTTGTAGGTAACCTGTTGCTTCTCTCTTGCTGCTTTTAGGATTCTCTCTCTGTCTTGAATTTTTGGCATTTTGATTACTATGTGTCTTGGTGTGGGCCTGTTTGGGTTCTTCTTACTTGGGACTTTCTGTGCTTCTTGAACTTGAATGCCTTCTTTCTTCACCAAATTAGGAAAGTTTCCTGTCACTATTACTTTGAATATATTCTCTAACCCTTGCTCATTTTCTTCTTCTTCGGGGACTCCTATGATGTGAATGGTATTATATTTCCAGTTGTCCCACAGTTCTCTTAAGCTGTCTTCCTGTTTTTTAATTATTTTTTCCTTTTGGTTTTCTGATTGGTTGATTTTTTTCTACCCTATCTTATAATTCACTGATCCGGTCCTCAGCTTCCTCTACTCTGCTATTTAGACTTTCCAATGTGTCAGTGTGTTGTGTGTGTGTGTGTGTGTCTGTGTTTTTCTGATATGTCATGCTTCATTTCTTCTTGGTGGTTTTTAATTTCCAACTGGTTGATGTTCAACATTGCTATGTTTTTACTGATGGTGCTCATGTCCTTACACATGCTGTTGAGCTTCCTCAAGATCATGGCTCTAAATTCTAATTCTGTTAACTTGCTTAACTGTACGTCATTGATCTCATATTCGGTAGAGGTCTTTTGTTCTTTCATTTGGCTTTTGTTTCTGTGTTTCACCATTTTGGCTATCACAGTGGGCTTTGGAGGCTGCCAACTTTTCCCTGTGGATGTTGGTGTTCTGCTGTTTGTGGCTCCCTCTCCTGGGTTTGGATGAGGCAGGGAGGACTCACTTTAAACTCCACTGTCAAGTCTTAACTTTCATGGTCAGAGTTGCTAGCCCTGGGAATGTTAGTTATCCTCTAGCTTTTTTGCCTGGAGGCTATTAGTTGTGGTCACCTGAAGAACCTTGGTTTCTGAGTTGAATGAAAAACTCCCTCAGGTGCTCAGTGTAAGAGGATTTCCCGAGGGTGGGGCAGATGGTGGTTGTTAATGGTCCTCAATTAGCATTTCAATGGCCACCAGGTAGGGTTGGATCTCCAAAGAAGGGGCCACCACCCCTCTGCAGGGCCCTGGGAAGGAATAAGATAACCACAGTCCTTTCTGGCTACAGTCAGCAAAAGCTCTGAGCACCCTCCAAATCCCGAGTGTCCCCACACAGTTCCAGTTCAGTCTTCCCTCCCTCTGTTGGAGCCCAAGGTGAGTGGCTGCTGCCAGTTTAGCCTCTATCGGGGCTCTGCACCGTGGATTCGCCTGGGACTTTAACCCGAGTCACTGCTCCCAGCCAAGATTGCAGGACCCATTCGAGGCCTCCGCAGGTCCCAGCCGAGGCCACCGCAGGTCCCAGCCAGGGCCACAGGTCCCAGCCAAGGGCGCAGCTTCCAGCCGAGGCTGCTGGTCCCAGCCGAGGCCACAGCAGGTCCCAGCCAACACCGCAGCAGGTCCCAGCCGAAGCCGCATCAGGTCCCAGCAGGGGCCGCAGGTCCCAACGCAGGCCGCTGCCGACCGTAGGCTCCCGGCCCCCTCTCGCATCCTCACAAGCCTACCAGGCTTGAGTCAGTGTCCCTGGTTATGTGGTCCTCCAAGCTGCCTTTTGGTTGCCCCTTCCTGACAATTTGTCTTTATTTTCGTTGTAATTCCAGTTTGGTCCTGGGAGATGGTCTGTGTAGCTTCCATTCACTCTGCTGCCTTTTTTTTCTCCTAAAGTTAATTTTTTTAATGGGCAGTGGAGACATTTGAGATAGCAGTGAAACTCCTCCCAAAACCAGACCAGAAATTACACCTGCATTGAAAAACAATCACCTAAAATTACCAACTAAAAACTATCTGAAGAGGAGACTTTTTTTTAGCCAAGGACTAGCAGAAGAAGCCACTTCAAGACTGGCAGGGATGGTGGAGACACAAAAGTGGCTGGCCCTTCTCTCATAGGCAGCAGACTGAGGTTACAAAGGGATATCTCAGCTGCGAGAGGTTTCCCCTGAGAAGTGTGAAGCCTAACCCCCAGTCCTGGCTCCCAAACCCAAAGCACCAGAGCTGGGAACAGGTGCCCTTATAGCACCCAGCTGTGCAATGCAGCTAGGTTTCTGTCTGCCAATGAGAAGCGGTGCCCACTGGAGACAAAGCCACATTTTTAAAGGACCAATGAGCAAAATTTTATTCACAGCCACTCACCACGGGCTCTGACAGAGGTAGGGCAGTGCAGATTGGAGTCTCCTGAGAAGAGTCAGGGGTGGGCAGCTTTGGGGAGAGACACAGGGGAACAGTTGACAGGATCCTTGTCCTGAGTTATCCTCTAATAGCATATCAGCCATCTTTATTGGGAGGATCAATCACCTCTGAGCAGCATCCACCTGAGGAAAAGCAATTACCCCATGCTCTGGAATCCCATTAACCCAATCCTGCATCTTAGTCCTGCTGAGGAGTCAGTGGCATAGGCTGGGGCACAAAAGTCTGGGCAGTCTCAGGGGGTTTCAGTGACTGGCTTTTGGGCAGGGCCATTCCCCCCACATCCTCCTGAACCTGACTGGCATTTCCCCCTCTCAGGAGATCTCATAGAACCATCTTCCTAGTTCCAACAGACCCACATTCTGGGTCCTGTAGGCCCTACTTTTTTAACTACTAGTGGCTCCACACTGCTGAGGTCAGGGGGAAAATTCAGGACAGACTCAGACTTGTGGCTCGGGATTGGGGGGACATACCAACCATCTTCCCTATCGTCTGAATGGCAGCTCTCCCTCAAAATGAAACAATAGCCCCGTCCTAACAATTCCACCAGAGGCACTTTCAGAGACTGAGATTTTTCAGTGACTAAGCCTAATAGTCAGCTAGCAGGTGGAAGCAGGTGGAAGCAGATGGAAGCTGATCCTGGGGTGCCTTAGTGTGTTTGCTGACTCACCCCTGGTCTCTGTGTTCATAAAAACTAGCTTTGGGGCACGGCTTAGTCCTTCTGGTGCACAACCAAGCCCATTGGAGGCAGCCATAATCTGTGAATCACTTTTGGCTTAAAAAATGTTGCTGAGAGCCAGGCATAGACAGTATCTGACATTGGCTTACACCGGACAACCTCCCAAAGACCCAAAACCAACACACCAAGAGACCAGCTTCAGATAAATTCAGAGCTCCTGCTGAAGCCACAAAGCATCACAAACAGCAAATCCAAAGGGAGGTCACAGCTAACAATTAAGTCAGCTGAGGTGAACTCCACTTTTTTTTTTATTCCTTTATTTTTTTCTTTTCTATTCCTTTTTCTCTTTTACATTTCTTGTTTTTCTCTTTGCTTTTCTTATTTTTTTTTAAATCTTTCCTTATTCTTTTTTCTTCTTTCCTTTCATATTCTTTTTTCATTTCTTTTTCCTTCTCTTATTCTTTTTATTCTTGTTCTTGTTTTTTGTTTTCTGTAGTTGTTTTTGTTGGTGGTGGGGTGGTAGGTTTTTATGTTTTATTTTGTTTTGTCAGCACCTATACAGCAGTTTGAATGACTAGGTCAGGGTTGAACCTCACAGTCAGCCAGGCAGAGGGTCAATCACATCCACGAAAGGGCCTACAGCATTCAAGACCCAGTTACAACAGGAAGGCACACATAACTCACAAAGGAACATTCCTAGAGCATCCAGCTCATGAGATCAAGGATTCTGCACCACTAGGTCCAACGGGAGCTCTACTACATAAGGCCACACCACAAAGACTGAGTCATAAGAGTTCATCTAATTATAGAAACAAACATGAAGAGCCAGATAAAATGGGGGGACAAAGAAATAACCCCCAAATAAAATAATAAGAGGGATCTCCAGAAATAGAGTTAAATGACATGAAGGCAAGCAATTTATCAGATATATAGTTCAAACTAGTGGTTATAAGGATGCTCGAGGAACTTAGAACTGCAAGGAAATTTATGGGAACAATATCGACATGAAAACCATAAAAAGAACCAGTAAGAAATGAAGAATACCATATCTGACATCGAGAATACACTGCAAGGAATCAAAAGTAGGTTGAATGAAGCAGGGAACTGAGTCAGTTATTTGGAAGACAAGGTAGATTAAAACCATTTAGAACAGCAAAAAGAAATAAAATTAAAAAGAATGACAATAGTTTAAGGGAACTTTTGGACAATATGAAATGTTAACAAAATCTGCATCATAGGGAAAGGAGAACAGAAGGAGTAAGGGATCAAGAACTTATTTGATGAAATAATGACAGAAAACTTCCCTAACTGGTGAAGGAAAATGACACACAAGTCCAGGAAGCACAGAGTTCCAAGTAAGATGAACCCAAAGAGGCCTACACCAAGATACATCATATTTAAAGTGGCCAAGGTTAGATACAAAGAGGGAATCTTAAAAGAAGCAAGAGAAAAGCAGTTAATTACCTATAAGAAAGCTCTCATAAGACCATCAGCTGATTTCTTAACAGAAACACTTCAGACTAGAAGAAATGGGCATGAAATATTCAAAATGATGAAAAGAAACAACCTACAACCAAGACTACTTTTTTTACCCAGCAAGGTTATCATTTAAAATTGAAGGAAAAATAAAGAGCTTCACACATAAGAAAAAGCAAAAGGAGTTTGTTACCACCGAACCAGTACTACAAGAAATGTTAAAGGGCTCTGGCTGGTCCAGCTTAGCAATTGGAGCATTAGCCCATGGACCAAAGAGTCATGAATTTGATTCCAGTCAAGAGCATGTACCTTGGTTGCAGTTTGGTCCGTGGCCCCAGTTGGGGTCGTGCAAGAGGCAACCAATAGATGTATTTTTTTCACATTAATGTCTCTCTCTCTGTCTCTCTCTCTCTCTCTCTCTCTCTTTCTCTCTCTCTCTGTCTCTCTCTCTGTCTCTCTCTCTCTTTCTCTCTCTCTCTGTCTCTCTCTCTCTCTCTCCCTCCCCCTCCCTCCCACTCTATCTGAAGATAAATGGAAAAATATCCTCAGGTGAGGATTTAAAAAATGTTAAAGAGCAAGGGAGAAAAAGAATGAGAAGGAAGAAGAGGTGGGAAAAAAAGAAACCAAACAAAACCCAAAAAGCAGAGGTAAAATAATAAAATGACAATAAATACGTACCTATCAAAAATCAAATTAAATGTAAATGGCTTAAATGTTCCAATAAAAAGACATAGGGTACATGAATGGATAAGAAAGCAAGACCCATATATATGTTGTCTACAAGAGACCCACCTCAAAATGAAAAATATACACAGACTTAAAGTAAAGAGATGGAAAAAAAGTATTTCATGTAAATGAAAATTAAAAACAAGTTGAGTATCAATATTTATATCTCACAAAATAGACTTTAAAACAAAGGCTACAGTAAAAGACAAAGAAGAAAACTACATAATGATAAAGAAAGCAGTCCAACAAGAGGACATCACTCTAGTAAACACTTTTTCTCCCAATATAGAAGCACCTAAATATATAAAGCAAATGTTGATGGACATAAAGGAAGAGATTAACAGTAACACTAACAGTCATACAAGGTTATTTTAACATCCCATTGACATCAATGGATAGATCTTCTAGGCAGAAATTCAACAAGGAAACTGATCTTAAATGACAGACTATATCAGATGAATTTAATTGATATCTCAGAGCACTTCACCTCTTAGCAGCAGAATATACATTATTTTCAAGTGCAAATGGAACATTTTCTAGGCTAGACCCATGTTAGGACACAAAACATCTCAATAAATTAAAGAAGATTAAAATCATATAAAGTATCTTCTCTGACCATATGCTATGAAACCAGAAATCAGTCACAAGAAAAATACTGAAAAACACAAAACATGGAGGCTAAATCATATTACTAAATAATTAATGGGTCAACACTGAGATAAAGGAAGACATTAAAAATAACTTGAAATAAATGAAAATGCGAACACAACAACCCAAAATCTATGGGACACAATGAAAACAATCTTAAGAGGGAAACTTATAGCATTATGGGCCTACTTCAGAAAACAAAACAAAACAAAAACTCAAATAAATAATCTAACTATACAATTAAAGGAACTAGAAAAATAAACAATGAACAATGCCCAAAGTGAGTAAAAAGAGGGAAATAAAGATCAGAGCAGAAATAAACAAAATAGGGTCTTTAAAAAAAACACAAATGATCAATAAACAAAGAGCTGATTCTTTGAAAAAATAAATAAGACTGGCACACCTTTAACCAGATTCATCAAGAAAAAGAAGAGAGAGAACTCAAATAAATAACATCAAAAATGAAAGAGGAGAAGTAACAACTGACACCAAAGAAATACAAGGGATTTTCAGAAAATATTTTTAACATTATATGCCAACAAATTGGACAACCTTGAATAAATGAATAAAATCCTAGAAACATATAATCTTTCAAAATTGAATCAGAAACTATGAATAGAAAGATTACAACTAGTGAAATTGAAGCAGTAATAAAAATAAAATAAAAAACTCCCAACAAACCGGATAGCTTCACATGTGAATTTTACCAAACATTCAAAGAGGAGCTATCATCTATCTTTCTTGAACTATTCCAAAAAAAATTCAACAGGAGGGAAAACTCCCAAGTTAATTTTATGAGGCCAGCATTACCCTAATTTGAAAACCAGATAAAGATACTACAAAGAAATAAAGTATAGGCCATTATCCCTGATGAACATAAATGATAAAATCCTCAACAAAATATTAGCAAATGAATCCAGAAATACAAACTAGATCAAGTGGGATTTATTCCAGGGAAGCAAGGTGGTACAATATCACAAATCAATAAAAGTGATATACCATATAAACAAAATGAAGGCTAAAAACCACATGCTCATGTCAATAGATGCAGAAAAGGCATTTGATAAAATATAGCACTCATTTATGATTAAAAAAAAATTCCAGCAAAGGGGGAAAAAAAGGAACATACTTCAACATAATAAAGGCCATCTATGACAAACCCACAGCCAATATCACACTCAATGGGCAAAATCTAAAAGCATTTCCCTTAAGATCAGCAACAAGACAGGGATGTCCATGTTCACCGCTATTATTCAACACAGTACTGGATGTCCTAGTCACAGCAATTAGACAAGAAGAAATAAAAGGCATCCAAATTTGAAAGGAGGAAATAAAACTGTCATTATTCACAGACAACATGATATTGTACATAGAAAACCCTAGACTCCACCAAAAAGCTACTAGAACTAATAAATAATTTGGCAAAGTAGCAAGATACAAAATTAATATCCAGAAATCAGTGGCATTTCTATACACCAATGATGAACTATCAGAAAGAGAATGTAATTTACTATTGTAACAACAGCAACAAAAAATACCTAGGAATAAATTTAACCAAGGAGGTAAAAGGCCTGTACTCAGAAATCTATAAGACATTGAAGAAAGAAACAAGAAGACACAAATAAGTGGGAGGATGTACCATGTTCATGGATTGGAAAAATCAACATTAAAATGTCCATACTACCCAAAGCAATATATAGATTCAATGCATTTCCTAGTAAAGTACTAAATGGTATATTTCACAAATCTAGAACAAATATTCCAAAAGTTTATATGAACCAAAAAAGACCTTGAATAGCCACAGCAATCTTGAGAAAGAAGAACAAAGTTGGAGGTATCACAATACCTGATATTTAACTATACTACAAGGCTATTTTAATTAAAACAGTCTGCTACTGACATAAGAACAAGCATGTAGATCAATGGAACAGAAGAGAGCACCCAGAAATCAACCCATGTCTATATGGTCAATTAATATTTGACAAAGGAAGCAAGAACATACAATGTGGTAAAGGCAGTCTCTTCAATAAATGGTGTTGGGAAAATTGAATGGGTATAGTTTAACATTTAGATCATTTGCAGTTTTTCGTTATAAATTATAAAGCATTATTAAATAAAATATGTTGGAATACTCAAAAAATAAATAAATAAAAATTTAAAAATTGGCAGATGACCTAAACAGACACTTCTCCCAAGAAGACATACAAATGACCAACAGAGATATGAAAGGATACTCAACGTCACTAATTATTAAGAAATGCAAATCAGCCCTGGCCAGTTTGGCTCAGCGGTTAGAGCGTCGGCCTGTGGTCCAGAGAGACCCGGGTTCAGTTCCCGCTAAGGGCACGTACTTCGGTTGCAGTTTGTCCCCGGCCCTGGTTGGTCGTGCGGGTGGCAGCCACTCGATGTGTCCCTTCACGTCGATGTTTCTCTCTCTCTCTCCCTTCCTCTCTCTCCCTCCCACTCCATCTGTACAAAAAATGGAAAAATATCCTCGGGTGAGGATAAAAAAAAAAAAAAAGAAAAAAAAAAGAAATGCAAATCAAAACTACAAGAGATATCATCCCACACTTATTAGAAGAGTTATTATCAAGAAGACATGTAATAACAATTATTGGAGTGGTTGTGGAGAAAAAGGAACCCTCATTCACAGTGGGAATGTAAATTGGTACAGCCACTATAGAAAACAGTATGGAGGCTCCTCAAAAATTTAAGAATAAAGTTACCATATGATCCAACCGGTCTCCTGGGTTTCTAATTTGAGAACATTTATTTCCAAAGATATATTCACCCCCATGTTCTTTGTAGCATTATTCACAGTGGTCAAGATATGGAAACAACCAAAGTGTCCTTCAATAGATGACTGGATAAAGAAGATTTTATATATATATATATATATATATATATATACATATATATATATATATATATATATATATATATATTACTCAGCTCTAAGAAAAGATGAAACACTGCCATTTGCTACAACATGGATGGATCTTGAGAATATTATGCTAAGTAAAATAAGTCAAATGAAAAAGTCAAGAACCATATGATTTCACTCGTATGTGGAATATAAAACTGAAAGCAACAAATAAACAGAAAGACAAACAAAAACTCATGGACTCAGAGAACACTAATTTGAAAGAATGTATGCAGCCCAATGTTCACTGTAACATCATTTACAATAGCCAAGCTATGGAAGCAACCTAAGTATCCATCAATAGATGAGTTAATAAAAAAAGTCCTGGTACCTATGTACAATGAAATATTACATGGTCATTAAAAAAATAAATGAAATCTTACCATTTGTGACAGCATGAATGGACCTAGAGGGTATTATGCTAAGTGAAATAAATCAATCAGAGAAAGAGAGACACTATGATTTCACTTTTATGTGGAGTCTAAAGAACAAAATATACAAACACAATAGAAACAGACACTTAGGTACAGAGAACAGAATGATGACTGTTATAAGGAAGGGGGGGTGCTGAGTGAAAAAGGTGAAGGGATTATGAAGTACAAATTTTTAGTTACAATATAGTTACAGGATGTAAAGTACGGCATAAGGAATAGCGTCAATAACATTGTAATAACTATGCATGGTGCCAGGTGGGTACTTAAATATTGGAGACCACTTTGTAAAGTATATGATTGTCAAACCACTATGCTGTACATCTAAAACTAATACACAGCAATACCAAATTAAACTGTAATTGAAAAATAAAATTTTTAAAAGAATTATAAGGCCCTGACCAGGTAACTTGGTTAGAGCATCATCTTCATACGTCAAGGTTGTAGGTTCAGTCTCTGGTGAGGGCACAAAGCAACCAGTGAATGTATACATAACTGAAACAACAAACTGATGTTTCTCTGTCTCTCTCTTTCTCTTTCCCTTCTCTCTCTCTCTCAAATCAATCAATAAATAAAAAAAAATGTAGTTATAAAAATTGATGCATAAGTAGATAAACAAAACATGACATGTAATTACAATGGACTATTATTCAGCCTTAAAAAGAAAGAAATTCTTATACACACTACAACATAGATGAACCATGAAAACATTACACTCAGTAAATAAGCCAGACACAAAAGGTCAAATGCGGTATGATTCCATTATATGAGATACCTAGAATAGTCAACTTCATAAATAAAGCAAGTATAATGGTTACCAGTGGCAGAAGGGAGGATTTATGGGCAATTAGTTATTGTTTGATGGTTATAGAGTTTCAGTATGGGTTGAAGAAAAAATTCTGAAGATGAATATTGGTGATGGTTGTGCAACAATGTGAATGTACTGAATGCAATTAAATTGTACACTGAAGAATGGTTAAAATGGTAAATTTTATGTTATGTATATTTTACTACAATAAAAATATTATTTAAAAAACATACATGGCCCGGTTTGGCTCAGCGTTTAGAGCATCATTGGCCTGCGGTCTGGAGAAACCCGGGTTCAGTTCCCGCTAAGGGCATGTACCTCGGTTGCAGTTTGTCCCCGGCCCTGGTTGGTCGTGCGGGTGGTAGCCACTCGATGTGTCCCTTTCATGTCGATGTTTTTTCTCTCTCTTCCTCTCTCTCCCTCCCACTCTATCTGTGCAAAAAATGGGGAAAAAAAAAATACATGGAGCTGGCTGGGCACCAATTCAACCCCAAATGTATATACACATGGAGAACCCAAGAAAGAGGAGCCCAGTTCTTGTTGGCCAGCTTGAAGAGCTCTGTGTCTCATACCTGTGCCCCAGTGCAGGTATGGAGGGCCAGCATCCCTGACAAAAGTAGGAAAGCAAAGGCCAAAGGTGATATAAGTAGCTGTCCCCAACAGAGTCCCTGGGGAGCTCGTGAAGATGCATGTTCCTGGGACTCACCCCCAGATATTTGATTCAGGAGTCCTGGTGTATAGTCTGAAAATCTGCATTCCCAGGAAACTTGCAGGCAATGCCAATGCCTCTAGTCTAGGACTGCACTGAGCAGAACTGCTATGATGACCCAGTGTTTGAAGAGAGGGGGATCATGGCCAGCAGAGCAAGTGGCTCCTGGAAAGGCAGACCTCAAAGAGAACATAAAAATAGCATTGAGAAAAGCAGCTATAATGAGAACCCTTAAGGAGACAGATATACCAATATAGATTACAGATACAGATAAAAATTAGGTATAGATACAGCTTAGATAGAGACAAACATGAAATATAAACCTAGATTGGATACAGATACAGATATATACAGACATATATATCAGAGAGATTAGATACAAATACAGATACAGATTAGATATAGATATAGATTTGTAATAAATATCTTTGTTTTTACTTGTTTCTTTGTAATATCTTGACTGTCAAGAACTGTCACTACAGTTATTTCTAATTTTTATTCCAATTTTTAACTTCTTTTTACTTATTTATACATGTGTCTAATTTTTACACATTTGTCTAATTTATATTATAATTATATTACATTTTATTTATTTTTATTAGTTATTTACTTCATATACATACATTATATTCATATATATTTATATTATAAAACTCAGTAGAGGTAGTAAACAATAAACTGGATATTGCTGACAACATAATTCATAATCCAAAATGGTCAAAAGAAGAGTTAAGCTCATAATTATCATCATCCCTTTGCACACACTCCAAACTCCTGCCCCCTCACTTTGTTGAACTCTCCTGATAAAAACTCCACCAGGTGAAATCCAACTCTCCAGCAGAAGGTGGCAAGGAAAATCACAAGCCTCATAGATCTGAAGTGTCACACTTCAACTGCCAACATTTAACCCTTGAGGCAATTCACATCCCCAGGTCACAGTGTGCTTCCCATGTCCATCCACTTCCTTAGTTCCCAGAAGGCTGTTTCACACTCATTCCTCTCTCCCTAACCCCTCCACCAGAATCTGCCCAACCTTCTCTACCTTCCACCCTCACACTGAGGCTGCTGTCTAGGCTGCCATCCACAGCCCATCCCTCCTCAGCTATTCAAGGGCACTGCTCCAACAACATTCTTCTCTCTCCTATGACATCAGTTTTCATTCTACTGGATCTTCTTCAACAGAATATTAAAATATGTTACTTCTGCCCTGGCCAGTTTGGCTCAGCGGTTAGAGCGTCGGCCTGCGGTCTGGAGAGACCCGGGTTCGGTTCCCGCTAAGGGCACGTACTTCGGTTGCAGTTTGTCCCCGGCCCTGTGTCGTGAGGGTGGCAGCCACTCGATGTGTCCCTTCACGTCGATGTTTCTCTCTCTCTCCCTTCCTCTCTCTCTCTCCCACTCTATCTGTACAAAAGAAAAATGTAAAAATATCCTCGGGTGAGGATAAAAAAATAAAATAAAATAAATATATTACTTCTCCCAGCTATAAAGAAGAATAAAAACACCCTTATCTTGAACCTACTTCTCCTGCCAGCATCTGCCCTATTTCTTATCTCTACTTGTCTCTAATTCCCCCTATACACCATCTCTCTTTAACTCACTTCAACCAGGCTTTTTCTTTCTTTCTTTTTTTTTTTTTCAATTTTTATTTATTTATTTTTGTTACAGATGTTTCTCCTTTTTCCCTCCTAGACACCCTCTTCCCCATCCTACACCCCCAACCTCCCTAGCATTGTTGTCTATGTCCATTGGTTATGCATACATGCATATAAGTTCTTTGGTTCATCTCATCCATCTCCCCCACACACACACTCTGAGGTTTGTCAGTCTGAACCATACTCTTTTCTATGTCTCTCAACCAGGCTTTTTCACATAGCTCTGATAAATTGCTCTTCCCAAAGTTATAGATCATTTTTACCTAGATCCCATGGCCAGTCCTCAGTCATCATCTTACCACCCCATTTAGGTCACTCCCTCCTCCTTGTAACCTTTTCCTCCTTTGGTTCCTCATTTGGTCCTCCCTGGACTTCCTTCTCTGTCTCTTTTGCTGACTCCTCCTTTTCTCTATTACCTCCTTTTCTCCTCTATTTACCCTAGCTTCCTTGCTGACATTGCTCATCTGTATTTCTCCCACCAATTCCCAGCAAGTGGAAGATCATATGTGACTGGCTCTGGCCAGTGGGTGTGAGCAGAAGAGACAGCAAAGCCTTCCCAGAAAAGCCTGGCATGTGACTCTCCAGCTGCAGCCATTTGAAGAAATGCTCATGGTGACGTGTAGGACAAAAAAAAAAAAAAAGCAGCCTGATCACCAAGCCACTCTATGAAAGACATATATCCTGGAAATGAGCCCAGACTTACATCAGGCTCCATATGACTAAGCAATAAACTTCCAAGTGTCCAGCTGTGACAGACACCTCTCACAGACACCATAGAGGTATTATTGGACAGCCCCAAGTCAGAGGGAGAGGGCTGTCCCCCAACCTCGATTCTTGTCCTCTCTAAGGAAAGTAATAAATAGGGAGCCTGTTAAAGGAGTAATTTGGATATAGGTTCCCTTTTCTATGTCTGATCTCTCAAGGCCCTGGCCTGTTAGCTGCCCTAAGTGTGTGAGCCCTAGGGGGGCACCAGGTCAACCTCATCTCTGTCCAGCACAGTGAGCAAATGCACTGGAGGTGCTGGTTGAACAAATAAATCCCTGAATGAACATATGAATGAATGGTATAGTGACAAAATCTCCCTGAAATGCTCTCCACTGGGAATTAACTAGTACACAGGAGATGGCCCACCAACAGACTAGATTACAACCATATCACCTCTTCCCAGCCTACCCAACCCAACCTGCAGTCTCCAGCACCCATTTCATTAAATTTTGTAAACTGACTTCCAGAGTTAAATGAGACACACCTGAGAGGCCCAGGACATCTTCAGACACAAAAGGACATAGAGGGCTGCACCATGTTAACCCAACTCGTCCAAGGACATTGACAGTTGTTTGCAATATGCCCAGATTCTAACTAAATCCAGCAAAGGCTGTGAATTTCTAAAGCATCATGTGGTATTTCCTGTGTCTCCATAAAAAGAAGGCAAGAGGTTGTAGGGCTCTAGAGTAATTGCTGCCTCTGCAGCTTGCAGGACAAGCCTGAATACAGGGGATTGGGAGTGGCAGGGCTTGGAGAGTGGCCACTCCCTTAGACCAGGAGTCTTATGGCTACTTGATCAGTGCTTTGGAGACCCTGGGCCTCCACCTACATAAATTACCCTTCTCCTGCTAATCAAAATAACTTGCCATCCAGCCAACCCCTTCAATGCCCCACATCCATAAACAAAGAAGGTCCTCAGTTCAGACCTTGCCCTTCCAGGGGACACCCAGGTAACTGCCATCCAAGCAAGAGACATGGACAGAACAGAGAGGGAGAAGTGCCTACTCACTAGCATATGAAAGTTGCTGAGCTCCACGGTGGAGGCCTCAATGAAGCTGGCCACATCTCCAATGTAAAGACATGTCCCAAGGCTAGAGTTGCCCTGCCACTCCATGCCCTCTGGTGACACAAGGTGGGCATAAGGCCATAGGTGCAAGACTTGGCAGAAGACCTTGACATCTTAGAAGAGGCAGCCACCAGAGTCTGTCCCACTGCCTCCATGGAAGTTGGGGGTCTGGACTAGGGTGGTCCTGTGGGACTGAACTTTCTCTAGGGCAGTGGCATCAGACATTATGTGGGGACACCACGTGGCCCTGGGTCTCAGTGCACAGTATGCTCTCCACTCCGTGCCCCAGGAGCCCACCTGCAACAGGAAGAGGCTTTGGAGGTGCCAAGACTTCTGAGCCCAGAGCTACCACTGAGCCCTGCAGTCCCCAGACCCATCCTCAATGCCAAAGGAAGGGCATTCTTCCAGGCAACCCCCAGAAACTAGCCTGCATTTCCCTGGCCTTCTTCTAACTGGGAAGGCCATCACACCATTTTGCTCTGGAACCCTGTAAGCCTAGAGCTCTACCCCTTGCTCTGTTCTGGGTTGGGGATCTTTGGGCAACTCACAGATCCCCAGGGATGGCCATATCAGGCATTCCCTCGACCAATGAACCTACAGTCCTTGGTTGGACGTGAGGCCTATCCTACGCCATTCCCAAGTGCCCCCCCCTCATCACCCATTTGCCTCTACCCTTCAGTGGCCCCTGGGGCAGTGATGACAAGGCTCCTGCAGGCATTAGTGGCCTCTCTTCTGTGTCTAGCTCCCAATGAGCCCACTGGTGGTTGATCCCTCCCTCCTTGAAGGAGTGGAGCACAGTCCCTCAGATCTTCAGGGATCCCCTCCAATGCACCCAACCAATCCTTGGGACCCCAGGAGGCACAATCTGCCCCCAGCTCCTCCCCAGCGTCCCTTGACTGCAGCTCAGGGCCATCTGGCCCTGAAACACCTGGACCGCTGGGACTAGCACTGTGTACTTTGCCTCAGGGCTTTCCTGGCTCTTGACTGCACACTTGGTGTCCAGGAAACCAATAGGGCTCTGAGGCTTACACACACACACACACACACACGACTCGGTGCATTGCAGGGAGCACCCCCTGCACAAATGATTTGGTTCTTAAATTGGTCAACTTGGCCCCTGGTGAGACACACGGAGTTTCCCCAAGTCCAGCTGGACATCAACTGGAGAAGGGACAGCAGATTGGGGGGGGGGGGGGTCTGACCATTAGGGGGTTTGCGAGCATGGGGGCCAGGCCTTACCTACCTGGGAGAGAGGGGTGGCAGAGGGGAGCAGGGTTTTTTTCAGGTGGCAGCAGCAGGAGAGGTGGTGGAGGTGGCAGCTCAGGGCAGAGCAGGAGGCTACTGGCGCCAGCCGGTGGATCTATGACAGCTAAACCATGCCTAGCACACTTCGGGCAGTCGGATCCGCCTTCAGCTCCAGCGGTACAGGGCGTGGGGCCCAGGAAGTGAGGCATGGAGGGGAGGGGCGGAGAGGGAAGAAGCTAGCTTCCTAAAGAAGACAGCAGGAAGGAAAGAGAAGGCAAGCGCAGGGATGGCTGGGACGTTGGGCGCCTCAGCCTTGTGGTGACCATGCGCTTCTTGGTGAGGCTGCCGCCCCAACCCGCACCGCTGCCACTGCCATTCAGACTGGCTGTCAACGAAGTAAAGACACCCTGAAGCTGCCGCAGAGAACCACCAGTGGCCAGGCTGGAGAAGCCCCCCCCCCCCCCGCCTCTAGCTACAGGTTCCCAAGCGCCCCCCCTCCCCCCATAGAATCCTCCTCTGGGCACCTGGTTCCCACCAGTCATCCCTGGGCACAGGGGCCTTCTAGTCCTATCTTTGTGCACTAAGGTAAGACATGGTTCAGGGATGGGTAGAGGAAGCCTGAGATGGAGACTCCCCAGAGGTCAAAAGAGACTTTTATAGGAGTGTGCAGGCAGTAAAGGAACTACCCCAAAGATGAAATTTACCTTTCCAGATATAGGCAAGTTTCCCTCAGTTCCCAGCTTCTCTCTGCCTGAAGTCCTTGTACCACTCCATATACCTTTCCATCCCTCCTTTGCAGCTTGGGAGCACAGCCTCTTCCACCCAGATTTGGCCATCCCCGCCCCTAGTGTCCAGGCAGGGTACAGTCCTCACCTGTCCTGAATCTTACATGAGCATCTAGCCTCATGAATTTCACTCTCACCCAAGCTCAGACTGAAAATCGTTTCTATACTGTACCCACCTTTTCCAACTTGGAATACAGGCATACCTCTCCATCCTGGATCAAATTTGCTGTCAAAGTCCATCCCCAGCTGGAATCCCTCTTCATAAGCAAAGTTTTGAGCCTGGAGTTGTTACAGGCACCCAAAACACAAGAACAGGTGTTATGGGACTGCCCCTGAGTTGGAAGGAGAGGGCTGTTTCCTTCCCAGTTCTTGTCTTCCCATATACATGAATTTAAATGAGAGATTCTGATTGCATTGTGATAAAGCCAATTTATTAAAGCAAACATATTTATTAAAGAAGCAAGGCAAGCAAATATATTCCATCCAACTCAGAGCACAGATGGGCATCACTCAGCTAATCTGAAGAACAAGTTGGGTTGGGGTTTGAAGTGTTATATATCCTCCTGTATATAGGTTTCAAAATTCTTCTGCTGAATATCTTGGTACAGATTAATTCTCAAGGCCCCTTTTTACTTTGTTGTGGCCTTCCCAAAATTCATGAGAAGCACCTGGAAATTTTATCTTGCCCAGCCTTGGGACTTCCGGCTTCTCTATATAGGGAATAAAAAAAAAAAAAAAAAAACTGCCGTGTTTTGTTGTTGTCATTTGTTTGTTTGTTTGTTTTTTCTTACCCCTTCCCACGTCCTTTCCTGAATTTTTTAGTTGGTGAATCACTAACCATTTACTCTCAAGTATCCTTGGTTGAGGAAGATAAAGGACTTGCCATTTATAAGCTGGCTGCAAATTTCCCACACTGTTTGGCCTTGTTTAACTTTTCCTATCTCAATTTACCTATTCCCCTTGTCCTGGAATTTTCCTAGCTTCTCACTGCCCTGTAACAGAGTCACTGTCCTACCAGGCCTGCTGCCCCCCAACAGAGTGACCTTTCTCCATATGTCCTGGCTGGGAGTCCCCGCCCCAAGCATGAGTTTGTTGAAGTGAAAGGGTGAAGACACTGGGTTGTGTGTAACACAGGGACAGCTCTGCTGGTGAGTTAGCAAAGCTCTGTAGGTAAATCATCTCCCCTGTGTTACCAAACTCAATGGGGTTGACTGCTTGGAGTGCCCTATTAAAAAATGAGATGTAGTTGTCACAAGGTTTTTTGTTTGTTTGTTTGTTTGTTTTCGTGGATTTTTTTAATCCTCACCTGAGGATATTTTTCTATTTATCAGATAGAGTGGTAGGAAGGGAAAAAGAGAGAGAGAGAGAAACATCAATGTGAGAGAGACACATAGACTGGTCCTGCCTGGGGATGAACCACAACTGAGGTACATGTCTTTGACCAAACTCAAACCCAAGACTCATTGGTCCATGGGCGGACGCTCTAACGGCTGAGCCAAACTGGCCAGGGCAATCACAAGTTGCTTTTATTTACTTGCAACAAATAAAGGAGACGGGCTTTATACCCAAAGCTCTGGCTCCTCACACAGAGTTAAACCATTGCTTGTAAACACTATTTGGTCAATTATATCTTGATTTCTTCTTTACAATTGGCTACATTATCTGTTGAGTTCCTGTCAAGTTGATCCTGTTTACAGCTGGTCTGATACATTTTAATATTTTGCAAGAATAACTTTTAAAACTGTTCAGAACTTAAGATCCTTGTTCTAACATTTGGTCTTCATTGAACCAATAATTAAGTTCAAGCAAGGTACTGCTTTTCCCTAATGAAAATATCTTTTACTGGTTTAGCTGACTCTGTGGCAGGGGTAGGGAACCTTTTTTCTGCAAAAGGCCATTTGTATATTTACAGCATCATTCATAGCCCATACAAAATTATCAACTTAAAAATTAGCCTTCCAGGGGGGAGAAAAAATGGTGGCGGAGTGAATGGAAGCTACACAGACCATCTCCCAGGACCAAACTGGATTTACAACGAAAATAAAGACAAATAGTCATGAAGGGGCAACCGAAAGACACCTTGGAGAACCACATAACCAGGGACACCTACTCAATCCTGGTAGGCTTGCGAGGACACTAGAGGGGGCCGGGAGGCCATGGTCAGTAGCAGCCTGGGCTGGGACCAGCGAACTCGGCTGGGACCAGGGGACTCGGCTAGAAGCTGCTGCCACCTCGGAGGCATCCCGCTACCACGGCTGAGTCCTGTGAACTTGGCTGGGTGCTACGACCTCGGCAGGTGCCACACGGACTCCGCTGGGACCAGAGGACTCAACAGGAAGCTGCTGCCAAATCAGCAGCATCCAGCGACATCAGCTGGGTCCTGCGGCTTTGTCTGAGTACTATGCCCGTAGCTGAGTACTGTGAACTCGGCTGGGTGTTATGTCCTTGGCTGGTGCCACAGCCTCGGCCACCCTTGGCTGGAAACAGCGCCCTTGGGTTAAAGGTCTCAGGCGGCTCCACTACGCAGAGTTTGGACAGAGGCTAAATTGACAGCAGCCACTCACCTTGGGCTCCGACAGAGGGAAGGCAGACTGGACAGGAACTGTGTGTGGACACTCGGGTTTTGGAGGGCGCTCAGAGCTTTTGCTGAGTGCAGCCACACAGGACTGTAGACATCTTACTCCTTCCCAGGACCCTGAGGAAAGCTCAGTAATTCAACCACACCTGGTGGCCATTTAAATTCTAATTAAGGCCCATTAACAACCAGCATCTGCCCCACCCTTGTAAAATCTACTTATACTGAGCACCTGAGGGAGTTTTTCAGGCAACTCAGAAACCAAGGTTCTTTAGGTGACCTCTGCCAATAGCCTCCAGACAAAAAATACTAGATGATAACTACCATTCCATGGGCTAGCAACACTAACCAGAAAAGCTAAGATGTGACAGTGGTGTTTAAAGTGACTTCTCCCTGCCTCATCCAAACCCAGGAGAGGGAGCCACAAACAGCAGAACACCAACACCCACAGGGAAAATTTGGCAGACTCCAAAGCCCACTGTGATACCCAAAATGGTGAAAAACAGAAACTAAACCAAATGAAAAACAAGAGACCTCTACCGAAGATGATATAAACAAGGTGCAGTTAAGCAAGTTAAAAGAACTAGAATTTAGAGCCATGATGTTGAGGAAGCTCAACCGCATGTGTAAGGATATGAGCACCATGAGTAAAGACATAAAAATGTTGAAAATCTACCAGTTGGAAATTAAAAACCACCAAGAAGAAATGAAGAATGACATATCAGAAACGGAAAACACATTGGAAGGTGTAAAAAGCAGAGTAGGGGAAACTGAGGACCGGATCAGTGAATTAGAAGACAGGGTAGAAAAAATCAAGTAATCAGAAAACCAAAATGAAAAAACGATTAAAAATAATGGGAAAACAGCTTAAGAGAACTATGAGACAACTGGAAATGTAATTATATTCGCATCATAGGAATCCCCGAAGAGGAAGATAATGAGCAAGGGTTAGAGAATATATTCAAAGAAATAGTGACAGAAAACTTCCCTAATTTGGTGAAGGAAGAAGGAATTCAAGTTAAGAAGCACAGAGAGCCCCAAGTAAGAAGAACCCAAACAGGCCCACACCAAGACACACAGTAATCAAACTGCCAAAAATTCAAGACAAAGAGAGAATCCTAAAAGCAGCAAGAGAGAAGCAACAGGTTACCTACAAAGGAAACCACAAAAGGCTCTCAGCTGACTTCTCATGAAACACTACAGGCCAGAAAGGAATGGCATGAGATAATCACGGTCACGAAAAACAAGGGTCTGAATCCAAAACTACTCTACCCAGCAAGGCTATTATTCTAAATAGAAGGTCAAATAAAGAGGTTCCCAGACCAAAACAAAAACAAAAAAAAGGCTAAGGGAATACATTAGCACTAAACCAGCACTGCAAACAATGTTAAAAGGACTGCTGTAACTAGCAGGAGAAATGGGTAGAAAAATAGAACCACACTAAACAAAAATGGCAATGAATAAGTACATATCAATAACCACCTTAAATGTAAAAGCATTGAATGCTCCCATAAAAAGACACAGAGTAGCTGATTGGATAAGAAAGCATGACTCATCTATATGTTATTTACAAGAGACACACCTCACAACAAAGTCTCACATAGGTTGAAAGTGAAGGGATGGAAAAAAATCTTCCAAGCAAACAGAAAGCAAAAAAAGCTGGAGTAGTAATACTCATAACTGATAAAACAGATTTCAAAATGAAGGCCATAACTAGGGACAAAGAGGCCCAGTACATAATATTGAAAGGATCTATCCAACAGGAAGATATAACCTTGATAAACATATGAACCCAAAATAGGAGCACCAAAATATATTAAAAATCTTCTGGAGGACTTCAAAGGAGGAATCGATAGCAATACAATTATAGCAGGGGACTTCAACACCTCGCTGATATCACTGGATAGATCCTCTAGACAAAAAATTAGCAAGGAAACATAGACTCTAAATGAAGCATTAGACCAAATGGATTTAATACATATCTACAGAGAATTACACCTCAAAACTACAGAATTCACATTCGTCTCAAGTGCACATGGGACATTGTCAAAGTAGAACACATGTTAGGGCACAAACTAAGTCTCTACAAGTTCAAGAAGACTGAAATCATATCAAGCATCTTCTCATATCACAATGGCATGAAACTAGAAATCAATTGCAAGAAGAACATACAAAGACATTTGAACACATGGAGCTAAATAGCATGTTATTAAACAATGAATGGGTCACCGAGGAGATCATGGAAGAAATCATAAACTTCCTGGAAACCAATGAAAATGAAGACACAACAACACAAAATCTATGAGATGCAGCGAAAGCAGTTCTGAGAGGGAAGTTTATAGCACTACAGGCCTACCTCAAAAAAAAAACAAGAAAAATTTCTAATAGACTATCTAATGTCACAACTTAAAGAACTAGAGAGCAAACAAAAAGAAAACCCCAGAGCAAGTAGAAGGAAGGAAATAGTAAAGATCAGAGCAGAAAAAAAATGATATAGAGACCAAAAAAAAAAACCAATTCAAAGGATCAATGAAACAAAGAGCTGGTTTTTCGAAAAGATAAACAAGATTGATGGACCTTTAGCTAGACTCACCAAGAAACAAAGAGAGAGAACCCAAATACACAAAATCAGAAATGAAAGAGGAGAGGTAACAACTGACACCACAGAAATACAAAAGATCATTAACAACTACTATGAACAATTATATGGCAGCAAATTCGACAATCTAAGTGAAATGGACAAATTTCTAGAAACAGATAGTCTCCCAAAACTGGACCAGGAAGAGAGAAAACTTGAACAGACCAAAAACAACAGAAGAAATTGAAGATGTAATCAAGACTCTCCCAACAAACAAAAACCCAGGCCCGGATGGCTTCATGGAGGGGCTTTACCAAACATTCAAAGAAGAACTAACACCCATTCTCCTCAAACTATATAAAAAACTTCAAGAAAAAAGAAGACTTTCAAATGCGTTTTATGAGGGCAGCATAATTCTAATTACAAACCAGAGAAAGACACTACAAAGAAAGAAAACTACAGGCTAATATCCCTGATGAACATAGATGCCAAAATCCTAAACAAAATACTAGCAAATCGGATCCAGCAATGCACCAGAAAAATTATGCACCATGACCAAATGGGATTCATCCCACGGATGCAAGTCTGGTACAATATTCAGAAATCAATAAATGTGACACACCACATAAATAAAATGAAGAATAAAAACTACATGATCATATCAATAGATGCCGAAAAAGCCTTCGACAAAATTCAGCATCCATTTCGGATAAAAATTCTCAGCAATGTGGGAATAGAGGGATCATATCTAAACATAGTGAATGCCATATTTAAAAGACCTACAGTCAACATCATACTCAATGGGAAAAAACTAAAAGCATTTCCCTTAAGAACAGGAACAAGTCAAGGATGCCCACTTTCGCCACACTTATTTAACATAGTGCTGGAAGTCTTAGCCACAGCAAACAGACAGTAAGAAAAAATAAAAGGGATCCAAATTGGAAAGAAGGAAGTGAAACGCTCATTATTTGCAGATGACATGATACTATACATAGAAAACACCAAAGACTCCATCAAAAGTTTTCTAGACTTAATAAATGAATTTGGCAAAGTAGCAGGATACAAAATTAATGTCAAGAAATTGATGGCATTCCTATACACCAACGATGAACTTACAGAAAGAGAAACTAAAAAAACATTCCCACTTACCATTGTAGCAAAAAAATTAAGATACCTAGGAATAAACTTAACCAAAGAAATAAAGGACCTATTCGCAGAAAACTACAGGTCGTTGAAAAAAGAAATAGAGGAAGATGTAAAAAAGTAGAAGCACATACCTTGTAAATGGATTGGGAGAATTAACATCATTAAAATGTCCATATTACCCAAAGCAATCTATAGATTCAATGCAATCCCCATCAAAATACCAAGGTCATACTTCACAGAATTAGAACAAGTACTTCAAAAGCTCACATGGAACCAAAAAAGACCTTGAATAGCCACAGCAATCTTGAAATGGAAGAACAAAGTTGGAGGGATCACATTACCAGATTTCAGGTTATACTACAAAGCCACTGTAATCAAAACAGGCTGGTACTGGCACAAGAACAGGCATATAGACCAGTGGAACAGAACAGAGAAAACGGAAATAGACCCAAGGTAAAATGCTCAATTAATATTTGACAAAGGTGGCAAGAGCATACAGTGGAGTAAGGATAGCCTCTTTAATAAATGGTGCTGGGAAAATTGGACAGCTACATGCAGAAAAATGAAACTAGACCATCAAATTACATTCTACACAAGAATAAACTCAAAATGGATAAAAGACTTAAATGTGACTCATGAATCCATTAAAATCCTAGAAGAAACTATAGGCAACAAAATTTCAGACATCATACACAGCAGACTTTTCACTGACACATCACCTAAGGCAATAGAAACAAAGGAGAAAATGAACACATGGGACTACATAAAACTCAAAAGCTTCTGCACAGCAAAAGATACAAACATGTAAATGGAAAGGCTACCCACTGTATGAAAGAGCATAATTGTCAATGATATATCCGATAAGGGGTTAATTTCCAATATATATAGAGTGCACATACAACTCCACAAAAGGAAGACAAAGAACCCAATTAACAAATGGGCAGAAAAACTTTATAGACACCTCTCCAAACAGGACATACAAATGGCTAAAAGACATATGAAGAAATGCTCATCATCACTAATCATCAGAGAGATGCAAATTAAAAATGAGTTATCACCTCACACCTCTCAGAATGGCCGCCATCAACAAATCATCAAACAACAAGTGTTGGCGAGGGTGTGGAGAAAAGGGGACTCTAGTACACTGCTGGTGGGAATGCAGACTGGTGCAGCCACTATGGAAAACAATATGGTGTTACCTCAAAAAATTAAAAATTGAACTTCCATTTGACCCAGTTATCCCACTCTTAGGAATATACCCTAAGAAGCATAAAACACCAATCAGAAAGAATATATGTACCCCCATGTTTGTAGCAGCACTATTTACAATAGCTAAGATCTGGAAACAGCTCAAGTGTCCATCAGTAGACGAATGGATAAAAAAGCTGTGGTACATATACACAATGGAGTACTACACAGCTGTAAGAATGAAAGATCTCTTATCCTTTGAGACTACATGGAGGGACCTGGAAAGTATCATCCTAAGTGAAACAAGCCAAACAGAGAAAGACAAGTTTCATATGATCTCACTTATTTGTGGAATATAATGCACATAACAGTCTGAGGAATGGGGTAGTCCCAGAGACGCAGAAGTGGGGTACAGACTGACAATCCCCTAAACAGGGGGGTGGTGGGGGAGAGATAAACCACAGAACTTATATGCATGTATGCATGAACAGTGGACATGGACAACAAACTGGGGAAAGGGCAGGGGGGAAGGGGACGGAAGAATCAGTGGGGGGAAAAGGAGAAACATCTGTAACAAAAATTAATTAATAAAAAAAAAGAAAAGATAACATGACCCATATATATGCTGTCTACAAGAGACCCATCTAACAACAAAGGACTCACACAGGATGAAATAGAAAATTTTAAAAAGCTGGTGTAGCACTACTAATATCTGATGAGACAGACTTCAAAACAAAGGCCATAATAAGAGACAAAGAAGGTCAGTATATACTATTAAAAGGATCAATCCAACAAGTAAGTGTAACCCTGGTAAACATATACAGACCAAATATGGGAGCACCAAAATATATTTTACAACTCCTGGAAAACTTCAAGGGACAGATCAATAGCAATATAATCATACTGGGAGACTTTAACACACCTCTGACACTACTGGATAGATCTTCTAGACAAAAAATTAGAGTCCTTAAAAGAGGAACTAAATCAGTTTTACTTAATTGATATTTACAGAACATTTCACCGCAAAGCTTCATAACATACATGCTTCTCAGGTGCACACAGGACATTCTCAAAGATAGACCATGTGGAAGGACACAAAGAAAGTCTCTACAAATTCAAGAAAATTAAAATCATATCAAGCATCTTCTCAGATCACAACGGCATAAAACTAGAACTCAGTTATGACAAAAACATTCGAACACTTGGAGGCTAAATAGCATGTTATTAAACAACAAATGGCATGTTATTACCAACAAGATCAAAGAAGAAATTAAAAACTACCTGGAAACCAATAAAAATGAACACAGAACAACACAAAATCTATAGGACACAGCAAAAGTAGTCCTGAGAGGAAAGTTCATAGCAATATAGGCCTACCTCAATAAACAAGAAAAATTTCTAATTAAATTTCTAACCCAACAATTTAAATAACTAGAAAGTAAACAAAAAGTAAAACTCAGAGCAAGTAGAAGGAAAGAAATAGTAAAAATCAGAGCAGAAATAAAGAGCATGGAGACAAAAAAAATTCAAACATCAATGAAACAAAAAGCTGGTTCTTTGAAAACATAAACAACATTGATAGACCTTTAGCCATACTCACCAAGAAACAAAAAGAGAGAACACAAATAAAAAAAATCAGTAACAAAAGAGAAGAGGTTACAACGGACACCACAAAAATACAAAGGATCATCAAAACATACTATGAACAATTATACTCCAACAAATTGGACAATACAGGCGAAATGCACACATTTTTAGAAACACATAGTCTCCTAAAACTGGACTGGGAAGAGATAGAAAACTTGAACAGACCAATAACAACAGAAGAAATTGAAGATGTAATCAAGACTCTCCCAGCAAACAAAAGCCCAGGCCTGGACAACTTCACGGGGGAGTTTTACCGAACGTTGCAAGAAGAAGTAATACCCATTCTCCTCAAACTATTTCAAAATATTCAAGAAGAAGGAAGACTTTCAAACTCGTATAATGAGACCAGCATAATTCTAATTCCAAGACTGGATAAAGACACTACAAAAAAAGAAAATTACAGGCCAGTATCTCTGAAGAACATAAATGCCAAAATTCTTACCAAAATATTAGCAAATCGGATCCAGCAATACATCAAAAAAATTATTCACCATGATAAACTGGGATTCATTTTAGGGATGCAAGGATAGTACAATGTTCACAAACAAATAAATGTGAAAAACCACATAAACACAATGAACGATAAAAACCATATGATCTAATGAATAGATGCTGAAAAAGCATTTAACACAATCCAGCATCCATATCTGATAAAAACGCTCAGCACTGTAAAAATAGAGGAATCTGTCTTGATATGATGAAGGCCATACATGAAAAACGTATAGCCAACATCATACTCAATTGGCAAAAACTAAAAGCATTTCCCTTAAGAACAAGAACAAGACAGGGATGCCCACATTTGCCACTCTTATTTAACATAGTACTGAAAGTCTTAGCCAAGACTTAGACAAGAAAAAAATAAAAAGGCCCTAGTCAATTTGGCTCAGCAACTAGAGTGTTGACCCATGGACCAGCAGGACCAGTGAGTCATGGGTTCAATTCTGGTCAAGGGCACATACCTCAATTGTGGTTCATCCCCTGTCCCTTCAGGGACATGCAGGAGATGACCAGTCAATGTGTCTCTTTCACATCTATGTCTCTCTCTCTCTCTCTCTCTCTCTCTCTCCCCCTCCCTCCCTCCCTCTCTCCCTCTTCCTCCCTCCCACTCTATCTGAGGATAGATATAAAAATACCCTCAGATGAGTATTTAAAAAATAAGTAACTAATAAAAGGTATCCAAATTGGAAAGGAGGAATTGAAACTGTTATTTGCAGATGACATGATATTGTACATAGAAAACTCTAGAGATTCCATTAAAAATCTACTAGAGTTAATATATGAATTTTGCAATGGAGCAGGATACAAAATTAACATCAAGAAACCAACAGATAGAAAAAAATATAGCAGCGGGCAGGACCGGAGGAAGGGTGCGTGCATGAGAGCGTGAACTAGTGTGTGAGAGTGTGAGTGGATGTGAAAGTGGACGACCAAACCTGAACAGTGCAGAGATGCAGAGCAGAAGGTTCCTGTGCTGTAGACGGGGAGCTGCCAGCTACCATGGTAAGTGGCTCTTCAGGGAGCTTCTCCCTGTGCTGCAGGGAGGTCCCACCATTTTGGAAGATCCCGGTTCTTCCCTGGGAGGAGGCAGTGAGAGAGGCTAGGGCCCAGCAACACGAGCTCACCAACTCACCTGGCACCATTGGACCAGTGGACACTCTGGGTCAACACAGACCTGTGCACAGTAGTGGAGCTGCCAAGGTGCCAGTTGCAGAAGCTGCAAACAGCCAGGAGCCCAGAACCACCCTCCACAATAGCAGCCCAATCATAGTCAAGATATACCCCCAGCAACAGAGGCTGGGGAGCAGACATCTATCCCCAGGCAACAGAAGCACAGGCCAGCAGCAGAGAACCATCCCCAAAAACTGCAGCAAAGGCTGAGCAGGAGCTAAGCCCCACTGGGCAGCAACACTCCCCAGCCACAAGCAGCAAGACCTGGGGCTCCATCAGAGCTTGTGTGACCCAGTGGCCTTCAAGAGCAGTGGGAAATTTGGAATCTAGAAGGATCTGTGAAATCCAGTGGCCCATAAGAGTGGAATGGACCTGGGAATCCAGAGGAACTTGTGCAACCCAGTGGCCCACAAGAGCGGTATGAAGCTGGGGCCCCAGACTGGCCTGTGTGATGCAGCCACCCAAGGTATGAGCAGAATGTGTGGCTTCAACAGGATCTGAGCAATACAGCTACACATGGTACCAGCAACCAGTGGGGAACACAGCTTCAGCGGGGCCCACATGATCCAGCAGCAGCACCTACCAGGAAACACCAATACCAGCACCCAGTAGTCATTCCTCCAGGATCCACAGCAGTCAAGAGGCGACACACAACAGAACAGTCTGGGAAGTACAGTAGCCTTATTTGATATACAGTGAGCTGCCTACACATCCAAACATCCCTCACCTGGTCTACAGCTACCAGATGGCTTAAATGGGGAGACAAAAAAATAACACCCAAAGGAAAGAAAAAGAAAAACGACTAGAAAATGAACTATAGGAAATGGAAGAAAGCAAGCTGTCAGATAAAGAATTTAATGATTTTAAGGGTACTCAATTTGGTGAGAACTACAAGCAACTTAATAAGAAATATGAAGAGCTCACTGGGAACTACTCCAGCTTAAAAAAAAAAAAAAGAGGTATAAACTACACATAAAGAGGTAGAAGCTATGCATAAAAATCAAGAGGAAATAAAGAATGACATAGCTGTTTTTAAAAATAGCTTACAAGGGTTCAATAGTAGATTAGAAGAAGCTGAAGATCGAATAAGTGACTTAGAAGACAAAATAGAGAAAAACTCCCAAATAGAGAGCAAATGGGGGGAAAGGTTTGAAAAGCAGGAGGAGCGCTTAAGGGAGCTGTGGGACAATACAAAACGTAACAACATTCACATTATAGGGATACCGGAATGAGAATAATCAGAGAAAGGAATAGAGAACCTGTTTGAAGAAATAATGACAGAAAACTTTCCTAAACTGATAAAGAAAAAAGTCACACAAGTCCAAGAAACACAGAGAGTTCCAAGCAATATGAGCCCCAGAAGACTCACAGCTAGACACATCATAATAAAAATGGCACACATTGCTCTGGCCAGTTTGGTTCAGCAGTTAGAGCATTGGCTTGTGATCAGGAGATACCTGGGTTCAGTTCCCGCTAAGGGCACATACCTTGGTTGCAGTTTGTCCCTGGCCCTAGTTGGGTCATGTGGGTGGCAGCCACTCAATGTGTCCCTATCTTGTCAATGTTTCTCTCTCTCTTTCTCTTTCCCACTCTATCTGAACAAAATATCAAAAAAATGTCCTCAGGTGATAATTTTAAGAAATGGCAAACATTAAAGAAAAAGAAAGACTTTTAAAGGAAGCAAGAGAGAGACAGAAAGTTACCTACAAGAAAGCTCCCATTAGACTGTCAGCTGATTTCTCAATTAAAACACTGCAGTCCAGAAAAAAGTGGCATGAAGTGTACAAAGTAATGCAAGGCAAGGGTCTGAATCCAAGTCTACTCTATCCAGCAAGGCTATCATTCAAAATTGAAGTAAAAATAAAGAGCTTCATGGATAAACACACACACACACACACACACAACCCATATATATGTGGTCTACAAGAGACCCACCTCACAACAAAAGACTCACACAGGAAAAAAGTTAAGGGATGAAAAAAAATTTTCCAAGCAAATGGAAATTTTAAAAAGCTGGTGTAGCGATACTCATATCTGACAAGATAGACTTCAAAATGAGGGCCATAATAAGAGACAGAGAAGGTCATTACATAACATTAAAAGGATCAATCTAACAAGAGAAATAACACTGGTAACTATATATGCACCAAATATGGGAACACCAAAATATATTAAAAACTTCTGGAGGACTGACTGCAAGGGAGAGATCAATAGGAATACGATCATAGTGGGTGACTTTAACTTGCCACAGACACCACTAAATAGATCTTCTAGACAAAAAATTAACAAAGACACAGAGTCCTTACAAGAAAAACTAGATCAGTTGGACTTAATTGATATTTACAGAACATTTCACCCCAAAGCTGAAGAATATAAATTCTTTTCAAGTGCACATGGGACATTCTCAAAAATGGACCACATCTTAGAACACAAACTAAATCTCTACAATTTCAAAAAGATTGAAATCGAAAATGGCTGCAGAGTGAATGGAAGCTACACAGACCATCTGCCAGGACCAAACTGGATTTACAACAAAAATAAAGACAAATCATCAGGAAGGGGCAATCGAAAGACACCTTGGAGGAACACATAACCAGGGACACTGACTCAATCCTGGTATGTTTGGGAGGACGTGAGAGGGGGCCAGGAGCCCACGGTCCGCAGCGGCCTTGGCAGGGACCAGCAGACTCAGCTGGGACAAGGGGACTCGTCGGGAAGCTGCTGCTGCCACCTCAGCTGCGAACCCGCGAGAGTACTGTGAACTCTGTGGCCTGCTAAGCCCTCGGCTGGTGCTGCACGAACTGGCTAAGAACAGGAAACTTGGCGGAAAGCTGCTGCCGCCTCGGATACAACCCTGGGAGAGTCCTGGGAACTCTGCTGTCTGCTAAGCCCTCAGCTGGAGGCCACGCGCTCGGGATAAAAGTCCCAGGTGGCTCCACAGCGCAGAGTCTAGATTGAGGCTAAATCAGCAGCAGGCACTCACCTTGGGCTCTGGCAAACGGAAGGCAGACTGGAGTGGAACTGTGTGGGGACACTCAGGTTTTGGAGGGTGCTCAGAGCTGTTGCTGAGTGCAGCCACGCAGGACTGTGGCCATTTAACTCCTTCTCAGGGCCCTGGAAAGAGGCAACAGCCCCTCCCTTGGAGATTAAACCACACCTGGTGGCCACTGAAATGCTAATTGAGGCCCATTAACAACCAGCAGCTGCCCCTACCAGAGAAAATCCTCTTACACTGAGCACCTCAGAGAGTTTTTAGGCAACTCAGAAACCAAAGTTCTTCAGGTGACCTCTACTAATAGCCTCCAGGCAAATAAAGTTAGCGGAAAAAAACCATTCCCTGGGTTAGCAACACTAATCAGAAGAGCTAAGACTTGACAGTGGTGATTAAAGTGGGTCCTCCTTGGCTCATCCAAACCCTGGAGAGGGAGCCACAAACAGCAGAACACCAACACCCACAGGGAAAATTTGGCATACTCAAAGCCCACTGTGGTAGCCAAAATGGTGAAAAACAGAAATAAAAGCCAAATGAAAGAACAAGAGACCTCTACCAAAGATAAGATAAACGAGGTGCACTTAAGGAAGTTAAAAGAACTAGGATTTAGAGCCATGATGTTGAGGAAGCTCAACAGCATGTGTAAGGACATGAGCAGCAAGAGTAAACACACAGCAATGTTGAAAATCTACCAGTTGGAAATTAAAAACCACTAAGAAGAAATGAAGAATGACATAATAGAAATGAAAAACACATTCGAAGGTCTAAAAAGCAGAGTAGGGGAAGCTGAAAACGGGATCGGTGAATTAGAAGACAGGGTAGAAAAATCAACCAATCACAAAACCAAAAGGAAAAAATTATTAAAAAACAGGAAGACAGCTTAAGAGAACTGTGGGACAACTGGAAATGGAATAATATTCACATCATTGGAGTACATGAAAAAGAAGAAAATGACTAGGGTTAAAGAATATATTCATAAAATAGTGACGTAAAACTTCCCTAATTTGGTGAAGGAAGAAGGAATTCAAGTTTAAGAAGCACAGAGAGCCCCAAGTAAGAAGAACCCAAACAGGCCCACACAAAGACACATAGTAATCAAACTGCCAAAAATTAAAGACAAAGAGAGAATCCTAAAAGCAGCAAGGGATAAGCAACAGGTTACCTAAAAAGAAAACCCCATAAGACTCTCAGCTGACTTCTCACAAAAAACACTACAGGCCAGAAGGGAATGGCATAAAGTAATCAAGGTTGTGAAAAACAAGGATCTAAATCCAAAACTACTCTACCCAGCAAGGCTATAATTCAAAATAGAAGGTCAAATAAAGAGCATCTCAGACCAAAAAAAAAAAAAAGGCTAAGGGAATACATTAGCACCAAACCAGCACTGCAAAAAATGATAAAAGGACTGCTGTAACTAGGAGGAGAAACGGGAAGGAAAATAGAACCACACTAAACAAAAATGGCAATGAATAAGTACATATCAATAATCACCTTAAATGTAAGTGGATTGAATGCTCCCATAAAAAGACACAGAGTAGCTGATTTGATAAGAAAGCATGACTCATCTATATGTTGTTTACAAAAGAACCACCTCACAACAAAAGACTAACATACATAAAAAAGTGAAGGGATACAAAAAAATCTTCCAAGCAAACAGAAAGCAAAAAAAGCTGGGGTAGCAATACTCATAACTGATAAAACAGATTTCAAAATGAAGGCCATAACTAGAGGCAAAGTGGCCCAGTACATAATATTGAAAAAATCTGTCCAACAGGAAGATGTAACATTGATAAACATATATGCACCCAATATAGGAGCACCAAAATATATTAAATATCTTCTGGGGGACTTCAGAGGAGAAATAGATAGCAATACAATCATAGCAGGGGACTACAACACCCCATTGACATCACTGGATAGATCCTCTAGACAAAAAATTAGCAAGGAAACAGAAACTCTAAATGAAGCATTAGACCAAATGGATTTAATAGATATCTACAGAGAATTACACACCAAAACTACAGAATTCACATTCTTCTCAAGTGCACATGGGACATTCTCAAAGTAGAACACATGTTAGGGCACAAACTAAGTCTCTACAAGTTCAAAAAGACTGAAATCATATCAAGCATCTTCTCAGATGACAATGGCATACAACTAGAAATCAATAGCAAGAAGAATATACAAAGATATTTGAACACATGGAAGCTAAATAGCCTGTTATTAAACAATGAATGGGTCACTAAGGAGATCAAGGAAGAAATAAAAAACTTCCTGAAAATCAATGAAAATGAAGACACAACAACACAAAATCTATGGGATGCAGCGAAAGCAGTTCTGAAAAGGAAGTTCATAGCACTATAGGCCTACCTCAAAAAAGAAGAAAAATCTCTAATACATTATCTAACCTCACAACTTAAAGAACTAGAGAGCAAACAAAAAGAAAACCCCAGAGCAAGTAGAAGGAAGGACATAGTAAAGATCACAGCAGATATAAATGACATAGAGACAAACAAACAAACAAACAAAAAAACAATTCAAAGGATCAATGAAACAAAGAGCTGGTTTTTCGAAAAGATAAACAAGATTGGTGCACCCTTAGCTAGACTCACCAAGAAACAAAGAGAGAGAACCCAAATACACAAAATCAGAAATGAAAGAGGAGAGGTAACAACTGACACCACAGAAATACAAAAGATCGTTAACAACTACTATGAACAATTATATGGCAACAAATTCGACAATCTAAGTGAAATGGACAAATTTCTAGAAACACAGAGTCTCCCAAACTAGATTAAGAAGAGATAGAAAACTTGAACAAACCAATAACAACAGAAGAAATTGAAGATGTAATCAAGACTCTCCCCAGCAAACAAAAGCCCAGGCACAGATGGCTTCACAGGGGAGTTTTACCAAACATTCAAAGAAGAACTAATACCCATTCTCCTTAAACTATTTCAAAAAATTCAAGAAGAAGAAAGACTTCCAAAACATCAGAAAAACTTATTTTATGAAGCCAGCATAATTCTAATTCCAAAACCAGAAAAAGACACAACAAAGAAAGAAAACTACAGGCCAACATTCTTCATGAACATAGATGTCAAAATCCTGAAAAAAATACTAGCAAATCGGATCCAGCAATACACCAAAAAAATTATCCACCATGACCAAGTGGGATTCATCCCAGGGATGCAAGGCTGGTACAATATTCGCAAATCCATAAATGTGATACGCCACATAAAAAAAAATGAAGAGTAAAAACCAAATGATCATATCAATAGATGTCGAAAAAGCCTTCGACACAATGAAGTATCCATTTCTGATAAAAATGCTCAGCAGTGTGGGAATAGAGGAATCATACCTAGACATAATAAAGGCCATATATAAAAGACCTACAGCCAACATCATACTCAATGGGCAAAAACTAAAAGCATTTCCCTTAAGAACAGGAGCAAGGCAAGGATGCGCACATCCACCACTCTTCTTTAACATAGTACTGGAAGTCTTAGCCACAGCAATCGGACAGGAAGAAAAAATAAAAGGGATCCAAATTGGAAAGGAGGAAGTGAAATTGTCATTATTTGCAGATGACATGATACTATACATAGAAAACCCCAAAGATTCCATCAAAAGCTTACTAGACTTAATAAATGAATTTGGCAAGTAGCAGGATACAAAATTAATGTCAAGAAATCAATGGCATTCTTATACACCAATGATGAACTCACAGAGAGAAACTAAGAAAACAATCCCATTTACCATTGCATCAAAAAAATTAAGATACATAGGAATAAACTTAACCAAAGAAATAAAGGACCTATTCGCAGAAAACTACAGGTCATTGAAAAAAGAAATAGAGGAAGACATAAAAATAGTGGCAACACATACCTTGGGAGAATTAACATCATTAAAATGCCCATATTACCCAAAGCAATCTATACATTCAACGCAATGCCAACAAAATTCCAATGGCATACTTCACAGAATTAGAACAAGTACTTCAAAAGTTCATATGGAACCAAAAAAGGCCTCGAATAGCCAAAGCAATATTGAAAAGGAAGAACAAAATTGGAGGGATCACATTACCAGATTTCAGGTTATACTACAAAGCCACTGTAATCAAAACAGGCTGGTACTGGCAAAAAAACAGGCATATAGACCAGTGGAACAGAACAGAGAACTCGGAAATGGACCCAAGGCAATATGCTCAATTAATATTTGACAAAGGGGGCAAGGGCATACAGTGGAGTAAGGATAGCCTCTTTAATAAATGGTGCTGGGAAAATTAGACAGCTACTTGCAGAAAAATGAAACTAGACCATCAAATTACACCATACACAAGAATAACCTCAAAATGGATAAAATACTTAAATGTGATTCATGAATCCATAAAAATCCTAGAAGAAACTGTAGGCAACAAAATTTCAGACATCATACGCAGAAGACTTTTGACTGACACATCACCTAAGGCAATAGAAACAAAGGAGAAAATGATCATATGAGACCAAATCAATCTCAAAAGCTTCTGCACAGCAAAAGATACAATCATCAAAACAGAAAGGCTACCCACTATATGGGAGAGCATAATTGCCAATGATATATCAGAAAAGCAGTTAATTTCCAATATATATATAGAGTGCTCATACAACTCCACAAAAGGAAGACAAAGAACCCAATTAAAAAATGGGCAGAGGAACTGAAAAGACACCTCTCCAAACAGAACATACAAATGGCTAAGAAACATATGAGGAAATGCTCATCATCACTAATCATCAGAGAGATGCAAATTAAAACAACAATGAAGTATCACCTCACACCTGTCAAAATGGCCACCATCAACATATCATCAAACAACAAGTGTTGGCGAGGGTGTGGAGAAAAGGGGACTCTAGTGCACTGCTGGTGGGAATGCAGACTGGTGCAGCTACTATGGAAAACAATATAGTGTTACTTCAAAAAATTAAGAATTGAACTTTCATCTGATCCAGTGATTCTACTTCTAGGAATATACCCTAAGAAGCCTGAAACACCATTCAGAAAGAATATATGTACCCCCATGTTTATAGCAGCACTATCTACAATAGCTAATATCTGGAAACAGCCCAAGTGTCCATCAGTAGACGAATGGATAAAAAGCTGTGGTACATATACACAATGGAGTACTATGCAGCGGTAAGAAAGAAAGATCTCTTATCCTTTGAGATGACATGGAGGGACCTGGAAAGTATCATCCTCAGTGAAATAAGCCAAACAGAGAAGACAAATTTCACATGATCTTATTTATTTGTGGAATATAATGAACATAACAGTCTGAGGAATGTGGTAGTCCCAGAGACGTTGGAGTGGGGTACAGACTTCAATACCCAGAAGACGGGGTGGTTGGGGGAGATAAACCACAGAACTTATATGCATGTATGCATGAATAGTGGACATGGTCAAAAAACTTGGGAAAGGGCAGGGAGGGAGAGGGAGGGGGAATCAGTGGGGGAAAAAAGAGAAACATCTGTGACAAAAATTTATTAGTTTAAAATAGGATGAGAAAATGGTGGCGAAGTGAATGGAGCGACAAAGACCATCTCCTAAGACCAAACTGGATTTACAACGAAAATAAAGGCAAATCATCAGGAAAGGGCAGCCGAACGACACCTTGGAGGAACACATAACCAGAAACACGCACTCAATCCTGGTAGGCTTGTGAGGACACGAGAGGGGGCCAGGAGCCCACGGTCCGCAGTGGCCTGGGCAGGTACCAGGGAACTCAATAGGAAGTTACTGCTACCGCCTCCCTTGCCATCCTGCATGGGCCCTGGGAACTCTGTTGCCTGCTAAGCTCTCGGCTAGAGCCGCACAGATTCGCAGACACCAGGGGACTCGGTGGGACAAGGGAACTCGGTGGTAAGTTACTGCTACTGCCTCCCTAGCCACCCTGCATGGGCCCTTGAACTCTCTTGCCAGCTAAGCTCTCGGCTGGAGCTGCACAGACTCGTGGGCACGAGGGGACTCGGCGGGATGCAGCTACCAAGGCTGAGTCCCACTAACTCTGCATGCTAAGCCCTCAGAGGGCACCGCACAGACTCGCGGGGATGAGGGGACTGTGCTGGATGCTACTGCCACCTCTAGAGTGTCCAGCTACCGTGGCTCAGTCCTGGGGCTTCTACTGAGTGCAACCCCTTCAGCTGGTGCCACAGACGCAGCTGCCCTTGGCTGGAAGAGTTAAAAGTCCCAGGCGGCTCCACGACGCAGAGTCTGGACAGAGGCTAAATTGGCAACAGCCGCTCACCTTGGGCTCTGGCAAAGGAAAGGCAGACTGGACTGGAACTGTGTGGGGACATTCGGGTTTTGGAGGGAGCTAAGAGCTTTTGCTGAGTGCAGCCACACAACACTGTGGTCATTTTACTTCTTCTCAGGGCCCTGGGGAGAGGCGGTGGCCCCTCCCTCAGAGATTCAACCCCACCTGGTGGCCATTGAAATGCTAATTGAGGTGCATTAACAACTAATATCTGCCTCACTCTCAGGAAATCCTCTTCCACTGAGCACCTGAGGGAGTTTTTCAGGCAACTCAGAAACCAAGGGTCTGCAGGTGACCTCTACGAATAGCCTCCAGGCAAAAAAAAGCTAGAGGATAACTACCAATCCCTGGGCTTGAAACACTAACCAGAAAAGCTAAGACTTGACAGAGGTGTTTAAAGTGGGTCCTCCCTGGCACATCTAAACCTTGTTATGTTATGTCATTCTTCATTTCTTCCTGTTGGTTTTTCATTTTCAACTGGTTTATTTTCAACAAACAGGAGAACACCAACACCCACTGGGAAAATTTGGCAGACTCAAAAGCCCACTGTGATAGCCAAAATGGTGAGAAACAGAAACAAACGCCAAATGAAAGAACAAGAGATCTCTACGGAAGATGAAATAAATGAGGTGCAGTTAAGCAAGTTAACAGAACTAGAATTTAGAGCCTTGATGTTGCAGAAGCTCAACAGCATGTGTAAGGACATGAGCAACATGAGTAAAGACAAAGAAATGTTGAAAATAAACCAGTTGAAAATGAAAAACCAACAGGAAGAAATGAAGAATGACATATCAGAAATAAAAAACACATTGGAAGGCCTAAAAAGCAGAGTAGGGGAAGCTGAGGACCAGATCAGTGAATTAGAAGACAGGCTAGAAGAAATCAATGAATCAGAAAACAAAAAGGAAAAAAATGATTAAAAAACAGGAAGACAGCTTAAGAGAACTGAGGGACAACTGGAAACGGAATAATATTCGCATCATAGGAGTCCCTGAAGAAGAAGAAAGTAAGTGAGGACTAGAGAATATACTCAAAGAAATAGTGACAGAAAACTTCCCTAATTTGGTCAAGGAAGAAGGAATTCAAGTTCAAGAACCTCCGAGAGCCCCAAGTAAGAAGAACCCAAACAGGCCCACACAAAGACACGTAGTAATCAAACTGCCATAATTAAAGACAAAGAGAGAATCCTAAAAGTAGCAAGAGATAAGCAACAGGTTACCTACAAAGGAAACCCCATAAGGCTGTCAGCTGACTTTTCACAAGAAACACTACAGGCTAGAAGGGAATGGCATGAAGTAATCAAGGTCATGAAAAACAAGGATCTGAATCCAAGACTACTCTACCCAGCAAGGCTATCATTCAAAATAGAAGGTCAAATAAAGAGCTTTTCAGAAAAAAAAAAAAAAAAAAAGGCTAAGGGAATACATTAGCACCAAACCAGCACTGCAAGAAATGTTAAAAAGACTGCTGTAATTACCAGGAGAAATGGGAAGGAAACTAGAACCACACTAAACAAAAATGGCAATAAATAAGTACATATCAATAACCACCTTAAATGTAAATGGACTGAATGCTCCCATAAAAAAACACAGAGTAGCTGATTGGATAAGAAAGCATGACTCATCTATATGCTGTTTACAAGAGACCCACCTCACAACAAAAGACTCACATAGATTGAAAGTAAAGGGATGGAAAAAAATCTTTCAAGCAAACGGAAAAGAAAAAAAAGCTGGGGTAGCAATACTTATATCTGATAAAATAGACTTCAGATTGAAGGCCATAACTAGAGACAAAGAAGGTCACTACATAATATTGAAAGGATCTATCCAACAGGAAGATATAACCTTTATAAACATATATGCACCCAATATAGGAGCACCAAAATATATTAAAAAACTATTGGAGGACTTCAAAGGAGAAATCGATAGCAATACAATCATAGCAGGGGACTTCAACACCCCGCTCACATCACTGGATAGATCCTCTAGACAAAAAATTAGCAAGGAAACAGAGACTCTAAATGAAGCACTAGACCAAATGGATTTAATAGATATCTACACCCCAAAACTACAGAATTCACATTCTTCTCAAGTGCACATGGGACATTCTCAAAGATAGACCACATGTTAGGGCACAAACTAAGTCTCTACAACTTCAAGAAGATTGAAATTATAACAAACATCTTCTCAGACCACAATGGTATGAAACTAGAAATCAATTCCAAGAAGAACATACGAAGACATTTAAACACATGGAATCTAAATAGCATGTTATTAAACAATGAATGGGTCACCGAGGAGATCAAGGAAGAAATCAAAAACTGCCTGGAAACCAATGAAAATGAGGACACAACTATACAAAATCTATGGGATGCAGCAAAAGCAGTTCTGAGAGGGAAGTTCATAGCACTAAGGCCTACCACAAAAAAGAAGAAAAATCTCTAATAGACTACCTAACCTCACAACTTAAAGAACTAGAGAGTAAACAAAAAGAAAACCCCAGAGCAAGTAGAAGAAAGGAAATAGTAAGGATCAGAGCAGAAATAAATGACATAGAGACCAAAAAAACAATTCAGAGGATCAATAAAACAAAGAGCTGGTTTTTCGAAAAGATAAACAAGATTGATGGACCCTTAGCTAGACTCACCAAGAAACAAAGAGAGAGAACCCAAATTCACAAAATCAGAAATGAAAGAGGAGAGATAACAGCTGACACCACAGAAATACAAAAGATTGTTAACAACTACTATGAACAATTATACGGCAACAAATTCGAAAATCTAAGCGAAATGGACAAATTTCTAGAAACACATAGTCTCCCAAAACTGGATCAGGAAGAGATTTAAAACTTGAACACAACAATAACAACAGAAGAAATTGAAGATGTAATCAAGACTCTTCCAGCAAACAAAAGCCCAGACCCGGATGGCTTCACGGGGGAGTTTTACCGAACATTCAAAGAACTAATACCCATTCTCCGCAAACTATTTCAAAAACTCCAAGAAGAAGGAAGACTTCCAAACTCGTTTTATGAAGCCAGCATAATTCTAATTCCAAAACCAGAAAAGACACAACAAAGAAAGAAAACTACAGGCCAATATCCCTGATGAACATAGATGCCAAAATCCTGAACAAAATACTAGCAAATGGAATCCAGCAATACACCAGAAAAATTATCCACCATGACCAAGTGGGATTCATCTCAGGGATGCAGGCTGGTACAATATTCGCAAATCCATAAATGTGATACACCACATAAATAAATTGAAGAATAAAAACCACATGATAATATCAATAGATGCTGAAAAAGCCTTCGACAAAATCCAGCATCCATTTCTGATAAAAAGGCTCAGCAGTGTGGGAATAGAGGGATCATATCTAGACATCATAAAAGCCATATATGAAAGACATACAGCCAACATCATATTCAATGGACAAAAACTAAAAGCATTTCCCTTATGAACAGGAACAAGGCAAGGATGCCCACTTTCGCCACTCCTATTTAACATAGTACTGGAAGTCTTATCCACAGCAATCAGAGAGGAAGAAAAAATAAAAGGGATCCAAATTGGAAAGGAGGAAGTGAAATTGTCATTATTTGCAGATGACATGATACTGTACATAGAAAACCCCAAAGACTCCACCAAAAGCTTACTAGACTTAATAAATGAATTTGGCAAAGTAGCAGGATACAAAATTAACGTCAAGAAACCGATGGAATTCTTATACACCAATGATGAACTCACAGAAAGAGAAACTAAGCTAACAATCCCATTTACTATTGCGGCAAAAAAAATTAAGATACCTAGGAATAAACTTAACCAAAGAAATAAAGAACCTATTCGCAGAAAACTACAGGTCTTTGAAAAAAAGAAATAGAGCAAGATATAAAAAAGTGGAAGCACGTACCTTGTTCATGGATTGGGAGAATTAACATCATTAAAATGTCCATATTACCCAAAGCAATATATAGATTCAACGCAATCCCCATCAAAATACCAATGGCATACTTCACAGAATGAGAACAATTACTTCAAAAGTTCATATGGAACCAAAAAAGGCCTCAAATAGCCACAGCAATCTTGAAAAGGAAGAACAAAGTTGGAGGGATCACAATACCAGATTTCAGGTTATACTACAAAGCCACCATAATCAAAACAGCCTGGTACTGGCACAAGAACAGGCATATAGACCAGTAGAACAGAATAGAGAACCCAGAAATGGACCCAAGGCAATTTGCTCATTTAATATTTGACAAAGGTGGCAAGAGCATACAGTGGAGTAAGAACAGCCTCTTTAATAAACGGTGCTGGGAAAACTGGACAGCTACTTGCAGAAAAATGAAACTAGACCATCAACTTACATCCTACACCAAAATAAACTCAAAATGGATAAAAAACTTAAATGTAACTCATGAATCCATAAAAATCCTAGAGGAGACTGTGGGCAACAAAATCTTAGACATCATACGCAGCAGAATTTTTAATGACACATCACCTAAGGCAATAGAAACAATGGAGAAAATGAACACATGGGACTACATCAAACTCAAAAGCTTCTGCATAGCGAAAAATACAATCATCAAAACGGAAAGGCTACCCACTGTATGGGAGAGCATAATTGCCAATGATATATCAGATAAGGGGTTAATTTCCAATACATATAGAGTGCTCATACAACTCCACAAAAGGAAGACAAAGAATCCATTTAAAAAATGAGCAGAGGAACTAAATAGTCACCTCTCCAAACAAGACATACAAATGGCTAAGAGACACATGAAGAAATGCTCATCATCACTAATCATCAGAGAGATGCAAATCAAAACAACAATGAAGTATCACCTCACACCTGTCAGAATGGCCGCCATCAACAAATCATCAAACAACAAGTGTTGGCGAGGGTGTGGAGAAAAGGGGACTCTAGTACACTGCTGGTGGGAATGCAGACTGGTGCAGCCACTATGGAAAACAATATGGTGTCACCTCAAAAAATTAGAAATTGATCTTCCATTTGACCCAGTGATCCCACTTCTAGGAATATACCCTAAGAAGCATAAAACACCAATAAGAAAGAATATATGTACCCCCATCTTTGTAGCAGCACTATTTACAATCGCTAAGATCTGGAAACAGCTCAAGTGCCCATCAGTAGACGAATGGATCAAAAAGTTGTGGTACATATACACAATGGAGTACTACGCAGCGGTAAGAAAGAAAGATCTCTTATCCTTTGAGACTACATGGAGGGACCTGGAAAGTATCTTCCTAAGTGAAACAAGCCAAACAGAGAAAGTCAAATTTCATATGATCTCACTGATTTGTGGAATATAATGAACATAACAGTTTGAGGAATGGGGTAGTCCCAGAGACGCGGAAGCGGGGTACAGACTGACAATCCCCTAAGGAGTGGGGATGTGGGGGAGGGATGAACCACAGAACTTATATGCATGTATGCATGAACAGTGGACATGGACAACAATCTGGGGAAGGGTCAGGGAGGGGAGGGAGAGGGGGGAATCAGTGGGGGAAAAAAGGAGAATCATCTGTAACAAATTAATCAATAAAAAATAAAAATAAAATAAAAAATAAAATAAAAATTAAGAAAAAAAGAAGAAGAACCTAAAAAGGCCCACAACAAGACACATAGTGATTAAAATGTCAAAAATTAAAGAAAAAGAGAGAATCCTAAAAGCAGCAAGAGATAAGCAACAGGTTATCTAAAAAGGAAACCCCATAAAGCTCTCAGCTGACTTTGCAACAGAAATATTACAAGCCACAAGGGAGTGGCATAAAATAATCATGAAAGACAAGGATCTGAATCCAAGACTACTCTATCCACCAAGACTATCATTCAAAATAAAAGGTCAAATAAAGAGCTTTCCAAACAAACAAACAAATAAAAAGGCTAAGGGGATATATTAACACGAAACCAGCACTGCAAAATATGCTAAAAAAAAAAAAAACCTGCTGTAATTAGTACAAGAAATAGGAAGAAAAATAGAACCACACTAAACAAAGATGGCAATAAAGAAGTATATATCAATTATCACGGTAAATGTGAATAGTGTGAATGCTTCGATTAAAAGACCCAGAATAGCTGACTGAATAAGAAAGCATGACTCACATATATGTTGTTAACAAGAAACCCACCTCACAACCAAAGACTCACATAGGTTGAAAGTGAAGGGATGGGGAAAAAATCTTCCAAGCAAAGAAATGCTGGGGTAGCAACACTCATATCTGATAAAGTAAATTTCAAAATGAAGGCCATGATAAGAAACAAAGAAGGCCACTATATTATATTGGAAAAAAGTCTATCCAACAAAAGATATAACCTTGATAAACATATATGCACCCAATATAGGAGCACCAATATACATTAAAAATCTTTTGAAGGACTTCAAAAAAGAATCTGACAGCAATACAATCATGGTAGGAGACTTCAACACCCGCTGACAACACTAGATCGATCTCTAAACAAAAAATTAACAGGGAAACACAGACTCTAAATGATGCACTAGATCAAATAAATTTAATAGATAACTACAGGAAATTACACCCCAAAACTGCAAAATTCAAATTCTTCTCAAGTGCACATGGGGCATTCTCAAAGATAGATGGCATATTAGGACAGAAACTAAGTCTCTCCAAGTTCAAGAGGATTGAAATCATATCAAGCATCTCTTCAGATCACAATGGCTTGCAACTAGAAATCAATTGCAACAAGAACATGCAAAGGCATTTGAAAACATGGAGGTTAAATACCATGTATTGAACAATGAATGGGTTACCAGGAGATCAAGGAAGAAATTAAAACATTCCTGGAAACCAATGAAAATGAAAACACAACAACACAAAATCTATGGGAAGCAGCGAAAGCAGTTCTGAGAGGGAAGTTCATAGCACTACAGGCTATGTTAAGAAGCAAAAAAAAAAAAAAAATTCTAACACAATATCTAACCTCACAACATAAAGAACTAGAAAGCAAACAAAAAGAAACCCCAGAGCAAGTAGAAGAAAAAAAAATAGTAAAGATCAGAGCAGAAACAAATGACCTAGAGTCCAAAAAAAAACAATTCAAAGGATCAGTGAAAAAAGAGCTGTTTCTTTGAAAAGATAAACAAGATTGATGGACCCTTGCATAGACTCACCAAAAAACAAAGAGAGAGAAACCAAATATACAAAATCATAAATAAAAGAGGAGAACTAATAACTGACACCACAGAAAATAAAAGAACTGTTACCAGAAATTAAGAACAATTATATGGCAACAAATTCGACAATCTAAGCAAAAAGGACCAATTTCTAGAAACACATAGTCTTCTAAAACTGAACCGAAAGAAGATAGAAAACTTGAACAAACCAATAACAAAAAAAAAAAAAAATTGAAGATGTAATCAAAATTCATTCAGCAAACAAAAGGCCAGGCCTGAAAGTCTTCATGGGAAAATATTATGAAACATTCAAAAAAGAAATAATACCAATTCTCCTCAAACTATTTCAAAAAATTCAAGAAGAAGGACAACTTCCAAACTCATTTTATGAGGCCAGCAAAATTCTAAATCCAAAACCAGAACAAGACATTATAAAGACAGAAAACTACAGACCCATATCCCAAATGAACATAGAGGCCAAAATCCGGAACAAAATAGTAGCAAATTGGATCCAGCAACACATCAAAAGACTCATTCACCATGACCAAGTGGGATTCATCCCAAGGATGTAAGGATGGCACAATACTTGCAAATCAATAAATGTGATATACCATATAAACAAAATGAAACATAAAATCCATATGATCATATCAATACATGCTGAAAAAGCATTCGACAAAATCCAGCACCCATTTCTGATAAAATCGCTCAGCATGGGAATAGAGAGATCATATCTCAACATAATAAAGGCAATATATGAAAGACCTACAGCCAACATCATACTCAAAAGGCAAAAATTAAAATCATTTTCCTTAAGAACAAGAACAAGGCAAAAATGCCCACTTCCACCACTCTTATTTAACATAGTACTGGAAGTCTTACCCATAGCAATCAGACAGGAGGAGAAAATAAAACGGATCCTAACGGGAAAAGAGAAAGTGAAATTGTCTTTATTCGCAGAGGACATGATACTGTACGTAGAAAACCCCAAAGACTCCATCAAAAACTTACTAGAATTAATACATGAATTTGGCAAAGTAGCAGAATACAAAATTAACGTCAAGCAATCAATGGCATTTTTATGCACCAGTGATCAACTCACAAAAAGAGAAACTAAAAAAATCCCATTTACCATCGTAACAAAAAAATTAAGATACCTAAGAATAAATTTAACCAAAGAAATACAGGACCTAATCACAGAAAACTACAGATCATTAAAAAAATAAATAGAGAAAGATATAAAAAAATGAAAGCACATACCTTGTTCATGGATTGGAAGAATTAACATCATTAAAAGATCCATACTACCCAAAGCAATTTATACATGCAATGCAATCCCCATCAAAATACCAACAACACTTCACAGAACTAGAACAAATACTTCAAAAGTTCATATGGAACAAAAAAGACTTCGAATAGCCACAGCAATCTTGAAAAAGAAGAACAAAATTGGAGGGATCACATTACCAGATTTCAAGTTCTACTACAAAGCCACTATAATCAAAACAGACTGGTACTGGCACAAGAACAGACATATAGACCAGTGGAACAGAGCAGAGAACCCAGAAATGTACCCAAGGCAATATGCTAATTTAATATTTGACAAAGGTGGCAAGAGCATACAGTGGAGTAAAGGCAGCCTCTTTAATAAATGGTGCTGGGAAAATTGGACAGCTACATACAAAAAAAATGAAACTAGACCATCAATTTACACCCTACACAATAAACTCAAAATGAATAAATGACTTAAATGTGACTCATAAATCCATAAAAATCCTAGAAGAAACTATAGGTTACAAAATTTCGAACATCATACGCAGCAGAATTTTCACTGATACATCACCTAAGGCCACAAAAATAAAGGAGAAAATAAACACATGGGACTACATCAAACTCAAAAGCTTCTGCACAGCAAAAGAAACAACTATCAAAATGGAAGGCAACCCACAGTATGGGAGAACATCATTGCCAATAATACTACAGGTAAGGGGTTAATTTCCAAAATATATAGAGTACTCATACAATGCAACAAAAGGAAGACAAAGAACCCAATTAAAAAATGGGCAGAGAACCTAAATAGACACCTCTCCAAACAGGACATACAAATGGCCAAGAGACATGTGAACAAATGCTCAACATCACTAATCATCAGAGAGATGCAAATTAAAACAACAATGAGGTATCACCTCACACCTATCCAGACTTGTCACCATCAACAAAACATCAAACAAGTGTTGGTGAGGGTGTGGAGAAAAGGGGATTCTAGGGCACTGCTGGTGAGAATGCAGACTGGTGTAGCCACTATGGAAAACAATATGATGTTACCTCAAAAAATTAAAAATTGAACTTCCATTTGACCCAGTGATCCCGCTACTAGAAATATACCGTACGAAGCCTGAAACATAAATCAAAAAAATATATGTACCCCCATGTTTATAGCAACACTATTTACAATAGCTAAGATATGGAAACATCCCAAGTGTCCATCAGTAAACAAATGGATAAAGAAGCAGTGGTACATATACACAATGGAGTACTATGCCGCTGTAAGAAAGAAAGATCTCTTATCCTTTGAGACGACATGAAGGGACCTAAGTGAAACAAGCCAAGCAGAAAATGACAAATACCACATGATCTCACATATATATGAAATTCAATGAATATAACAGTCTGAGGAATAGGGTAGACACAGAAAAACGAATGTAGGGTACAGACTGACAACCCTCAGAAGAGGGGGTGGTGAGAGGTGCGCAGAGATGAACCACAGAACTTATATGCATGTATGCATAACTAATAGACATGAACAACAAAGCCGTCGATGGGGCGGGGAGTGTGGAGAGGTAGTGTCAATGGGGTAAAAAGGAGAAACATCTGTAATAAAAATAAAATTAAAAAAATCAAAAAAAAAGCCTGAGTTATATATATGTTGTTTACAAGAGACCCACCACACAACAAAAGACTCAAATAGGTGGAAAGTGAAGTGATGAAAAAAAATCTTCCAAGCAAAAGAAAAAAAAAGGGTGGGGTAGCAATAAACATATCTGACAAAATACATTTCAAAATGAAGGCCATAACTAGAGACAAAGAACGCCACTACATAATATTGAAAGAATGTATCCAACAGGAAGATATAACCTTGATAAACATACATGCACACAATATAGAAGCACTAAAATATATTTAAAATCTCTGGAGAACTTAAAAAGAGAAATTGATAGCAATACAATCATAGAAGGGGACTTCAACACCCCGCTGACATCACTGGATAGATCCTCTAGACAAAAAATTAGCAAGAAAACACAGACTCTAAATGAAGCAGGAGACCAAATGAATTTAATAGATATCTACAGAGAATTACACCCCAAAACTACAGAATTCACATCTTCTCAAGTGCACATGGGACATTCTCAAAGATAGACCATATGTTAGGACACAAACTAAGTCTCTACAAGTTCAAGAAGATTGAATCATATCAAGCATCCTCTCAGATCACAGTGGCATGAAACTAGAAATCAATTACAACAAGAACATGCAAAGACATTTGAACACATGGAGGCTAAATAGCATGTTATTACAAAACACATGGGTTACTGAGGCGATCAAGGAAGAAATTAAAAACTTCCTGGAAACCAAAAAAATGAAACACAACAAAAAAATCTATGGGATGCAGTGAAAGCAATTCTGAGAGGGAGTTCATAGCACTACAGGCCTACCTCAAGAAACAATAAAAATCTTTAATAAACACTCTAACCTCACAACTTAAAGAACTAGAAAGCAAAACGAAAGAAAACCCAAAAGAAGTAGAAGGAAGGAAATAGTAAAGATCAGAGCAGAAATAAATGACATAGAGACCGATAAAACAATTCAAAGGATCAATAAAAGAAAGAGCTGGTTTTTCAAAAAGATAAACAAAATCAATGGACCCTTAGCTAGACTAACCAAGGAACAAGGAGAACCCAAATACACAAAATCAGAAAAAGAAAGAGGAGAAGTAACAACTGACACCACAGAAATACAAAAGGTTGTGAACAACTACTAAGAACAATTACATGGCAATAAATTCAACAATCTAAGTGAAATGGAAAAATTTTCTAGAAACACATAGTCTTCCAAACCTGGACTGGGAAGAGATAGAAAACTTGAACAGACCAATAACAACTAAGGAAATTGAAGAGGTAATCAAGACTCTCCCAGCAAATGAAAGCCCAGGCCCAGATGGCTTCACGGGGGAGTTTTATCAAACATTCAAAGAAGAACTAACACCCATTCTCCTCAAACTATTTCAAAAAATTCAAGAAGAAGGATGACTTCCAAACGCGTTTTATGAGGCCAGCATAATTCTAATTTCAAACCAGAAAAAGACACTACAAAGAAAACTACAGGTCAATATCTCTGATGAACATAGACGCCAAAATCGTGAACAAAATTCTAGCAAATCAGATTCAGCAATACATCAAAAAAATTATCCACCATGACCAAGTGGGATTCATCCCAGGGATGCAAGGTTGGTACAATATTCGCAAATCCATAAACGTGATACACCACATAAATAAAATGAAGAATAAAAACCACATGATAATATCAATAGATGCCGAAAAAGCCTGCAACAAAATCCAGCATTTATTTCTAGTAAGAAGTGCTCACAGTGTGGGAATAGAGGGTTCATATCTCAACATAATATGAAAGACCTACAGCCAACATCATACTCAATGGGTAAAAATTAAAAGCATTTTTCTTAAGAACATGAACAAAACAAGGATGCTCACTTTTGCCACTCTTATTTAACATAGTACTGGAAGTCTTAGCCACAGCAATCAGACAGGAAAAAAATATCAAATTGAAAAGGAAGTGAAACTGTCATTATTTGCAGGTGACAATAATACTATACATAGAAAACCCCAAAGACTCCATCAAAACTTAACTAAACTTAATAAATGAATTTGACAAAGAAGCAGGACACAAAATTAACATCAAGAAATCGATGGCATTCTTATACACCAATGATGAACTCACAGTAGAGAAACTAAAAAAAAAAAACAGTATCATTTACCATTGCAGCAAAAAATTAAGATATCTAGGAATAAATTTAACCAAAGAAGTAAAGGACTTCTTCACAGAAAATTACAGGTCATTTAAGAAAGTAATAAAGGAAGATATGAAAAAGTAGAAGCACATGCCTTGTTCATGGATCAGAAGAATTTACATCATTAAAATGTTCATACTACCCAAAGCAATCTATAGAATCAATTTAATCCCCATCAAAATACCATCGACATATTTCATAAAACTTGAAAAACACTTCAAAAGTTCAAATGGGAAAAAAAAAGACCCCAAATAGCCACAGCAATCTTGAAAAAGAAGGACAAAGTAGATGGGATCACAATACCAGATATCAGATTATACTTTAAAGCTACTGTAATCAAAACAGTTGGTACTGGCACAAGAACAGGCACATAGACCAGTGGAATAGAACAGAGAATCCAGAAATGGACCCAAGGCAACATGCTCAATTAATATTTGACAAAGGTGGCAAGAGCATACAGTGGAATAAAGACAGCCTCTTTAATAAATGGTATTGGAAAATTGGACAGCTACATGCAAAAAATAAAAATAAAAATAAACCATCAATTTACACCATAAACAATAACAAATTCAACATGGATAAAAGACTTAAATGTGACTCATGAATCCATCAAAATTCTAGAAGAAAATGTAGGCAACAAAATTTCAGACATCATACACAATAGAATTTTCACTGATACATCACCTAAGGGAATAGAAACAAAGGAGAAAATGAACACATGGGACTACATCAAACTCAAAGCTTCTGCACAGCAAGATACAATCATCAAAATAGAAAGGCAACCCACTGTATGGGAGAGCATAATTGCCCATGATATATCAGATAAGGGGTTAATTTCCAATATATATAGAATGCTCATACAACTCAACAAAAGAAAGACAAAAATAAAAAATGGGCAGAGGAACTAGACACCGCTCCAAACAGGACATACAAATGGCTAAGAGACATATGAACAAATGTTCAACATCACTAATCATCAGAGAGATGCAAATTAAAACAACAATGAGATATCACCTCACACATGTCAGAGTGGCTGCCATCAACAAATCATCAAACAACAAGTGTTGGCGAGGGAGTGGAGAAAAGGGGACTCTAGTACACTGCTGGTGGGAATGCAAACTGGTGCAACCACTATGGAAAACACTATAGTGATACCTCAAAAGGTTAAAAATTAAACTACTATTTGACCCAGTGATTTCATTTCTAGGAATATACCCTAAGAAGCCTGAAACACCAATCAGAAAGAATATATGTACCCCTATGTTCATAGCAGCACTGTTTACAATCTCTAAGCTCTGGAAACAGCCCAAGTGTCCATCAATAGATGAGTGGATAAAAAATCTGTGGTACATGTACACAATGGAATACCATGCAGCTGTAAGAAAGATCTCATCATTTGAGATGATATGGACGGACCTGGAGAGTATTATGCTAAGCTATACAAGCCAAGCAGAGAAAGGCAAATATCACATGATCTCGCTTATTTGCAAAATATAATGAACTACACAAAATGATAAACAAAATTGACCCAGAGACGTAGAGATAGGGTACAGACTGACAAACCCCAGAAGAGGGAATTTTCTGGGGGAAGAGATAAACCACAGAATTTATATGCATGTATGCATAACCAATGGACATAGACAACATAGCTGAGGAAGGAGTGGGGGAGATGGGGAGGAGGGTGTCAATGGGGGAAAAGGGAGAAACATCTGTAACAATAGCAAATTAATAAAAATAATTTTTAAAAAAAGGAAGAAGAAAGAAAGTAACCGACGGAGTCCGACCAGTGTGTCTCAGTGGTTGTGCGTTGACCCGTGCACCAAGAGGTTGCTGGTTCAATTCCTGGTCAGGGCATATGCCCAGATTGTGGGCCCAATCCTTAGTGGCGGTATGCAGGAGATAGCCAATAGGTCTTCTCTCTCATCAATGTTTCTGTCTCTCTCTTCCTCTCACCTTCTCTCTCTCTAAAAAGAAATCAGTACAGAAAAAAAAATTTTTTAAGAAAAAAAGAAACTGACGGTATTCTTATACACTAATAAGGAACTGATGGAAAGAGAAAGTGAAAAAAATTCCATTTACCATTGCAGCAAAAAAATTAAGATACCTAGAAATAAACTTAACCAAAGAAGTAAAGGACCTGTTCACAGAAAACTACAGGACATTGAAAAAAGAAATAGAAGATAAAAAAGAAGGGGGAGGGGAAGCATAGACCTTGTTCATGAATTGGAAAAATTAACATCACTAAAATGCCTATACTACCCAATGTAATTCATGGATTCAATGTAATCCCCCTGAAAATATCAACTCCATATTTTACAGAACTAGAACAAATACTTCAAAAGTTTATATGAAACCAAAAAAGACTCTGAATAGCCACAGCAATTTGAAAAACAAAGAACAAAGTAGGAAGAATCACAATACCCGATATCAGGTTATACTGCAAAGCCATGTAATCAAAACAGCATGGTACTGGCACAAGAACAGGCATACAGATCAAAGGGACAGAACAAAGAAATTAAGCCAAGACATTATGCTTGATGAAAACTTGAAAAAGATGGCAGGAGCATACAGTGGAGTAATGACAGCATCCTTAATAAATGATGTTGGGGAAATTGGATAGCTACATGCAAAAAAGTGAAGCTAGACCATTAACTTACACCATACACAAGAATAAACTCAAAATGGATAAAAGACTTACATGTGACTTGTGAATCCATAAAATCCTGGAAAAAAATGTAGGCAACAAAATTTCAGACATAACAGGCAGCAGAATTTTCACTGATACAACACCTAAGGCAACAGAAACAGAAAAAAATGAACACATGAAACTACTAAAAACTAAAAACTTCTGCACAGCAAAAGAAATAAGCATCAAAATGGAAAGGGAACCCAGTATATGGGAAAGCATAATTGCCAATGATACATCAGATAAGGGGTTACTTTCCAAAATATATAGAGTACTCAACAAAAGGAAGACAACAAATTCAATTAAAAAATGGACTGAGGACCTAGACACCTCTCCAAACAGGACATACAAATGGCCAAGAGACATATGAAAAAAATGCTCCATGTCACTAATCATTGGAGAGATGCAAATTAAAATGACTATGAAGTATCACTTTACACCTGTCAGAATGGCCACCATCAACAAATCATCAAGCAGCAAGTGCTGGCGAGGGTGTAGAGAAAAGGGGACTCTAGCACACTGCTGGTGGGAATGCAGACTGGTAGAGCCACTATGAAAAGCAATACGATGTTTCCTCAAAAAAATTAAAAATTGAATTGCCATTTGACCCAGTGATCCCACTTCTAGGAATATATCCTAAGAAGCCTGAAACACAAATCAGAAAGAATATATGTACCCCTATGTTCATAGCAGCACTATTTACAATAACTAAGATCTGGAAACAGCCTAAGTGACCATCAGTAGATGAATGGATCAAAACAGTTGTGGTACATATACACAATGGAGTACTATGCAGCTGTAAGAAAGAAAGATCTCTTACCCTTTGAGATGACATGAAAGGACCTGGAGAGTATTATGTTAAGCGAAATAAGCCAGTCAGAGAACAATAAGTATCACATGATCTCACATATTAGTAGAATATAATGAACAAAATAAGCTGATGAACAAAATAGATCTAAAGATGTGGAAGTAGGGTACAGACTGACAAACTTCAGAGGGAAGGGGTGTGGGGGTGGGGGGCAGGAAGAGATAAACCAAAGAACGTATATACATATATACATAACTAATGGACACAGACAATAGTGCAGTGAAGTTGTGGGGGAGGAGCAGGGAGGAGAGTGTCAATGGGGGAATGAAGGAGGGACATCTGTAATACTTTCATCAGTAAAGGAAAAAAAAGATGTGGTACTTTATGCAGTGGAATACTATGTGACTATAAAATAGAAGGAACTCTTACCCTTTGCAATAGCATTCATGGACCAAGAGATTATTATACTAAGCAAAATAAGCCATTCAGAGAAGAACAAGTACCATATAATCTTATTTATATGTGGAATCTAATGAACAAAATAAGACCAGAGGCATAGATACATGAAACAGACTGACAGAGCTCAAAGGGCAGTGGCGTGGGGGCGAATGAAAGAGATTAGCCAAAGAACATATATGCTTATATATATAACCCATGGATACAGAAAACAATGTGGTAAAGGCCAGGGGGTGGGGGTTTCATGGAGGGGGAATGTGGGGTGGAATAAGGGACATCTGTAATAGTGTCAAAAAAAAAAATTTTTTAATGCTTTGGTCCTTATACCAGACACCAAAGTGCTAAGGTGTGCAGTAAAGGCTGTTCACAGATCTCCTGTGTCTAGCTTGAGAAGAGAGTTGCAGGTGTGTACCTGGAGAGTACTGCTACCAGTGGGCCCTGACACTAGCAATGTCTGAGTGATACTGATCGGGCAACCTCCCATATGCTCCTTATATTGGTATAGTACTCAGTACTTTTTCAACCATACACAGATACAATTTCCTTTGAAATTTTGAAGTTGCACTGCAAGCTTTGTTCTGCTAAAGTAATGCTGAGACTGAGAACACAGACTCAGGTTACAGCAGGTCACAGATGGCCTAGGACAGCCATATGGCCCAGGTGCTCCTGTCTCCCAAGTTCTGGAGAATGGACCAACACCCTTAATATTTCACCTCACTGCCTTCCAAAATGTAAATGTCTGCCCCATAGAGGGGATTCAAGAGTGGAGACATCTTTTGTTCACATTTAAGTCTTAGGAGAAAAGAAAAACAACGATTTATTAGAGTTTATTATATGACAAGCATTTTATATTTGTTTTGTTCTATTAAGTCCTCCTTAAGGGTAGATATTACCATTCTCCATTTTATAGATTAAAAAAAAATTAGTTTTAAAAATAGCTGAAGCGCCCTGGCTAAGTAGCTCAGTTGATTATCACAGGGGAAAGGCATGTAATAAGAATAGAACCACTGTTGTTTAATGATTATTCACCTTAATAACTATAAAGAGGTTTTCTTATAGACCCCGAGAAACTGGAGGATGCACTGTAAGAAGATAAACATGGCTGTAAGATGATAAAATGCCTCAGAGCCCAGATAGGTTCATTATTCAGAAAAGAAATATATTTGAGAAAAGACCAAGGAAAGGACATGATTTGACTTGGTTACTGTGACTGGACCCTGACCCACTCCAGGAGTTTGCCTCAGGAATTCTGACCATTCTTCATTCCCAGGAATGGGCTGAGCTGTTTGTAACATCATAGAAGATTAGCCACCTTGTTATAGGACTTCAAGCTCTTGGAGGCCAGACTGTAGACCCTACCCTACCCTACCCAACCCTTTTCCCTGTTACACTCACAGCTCACAGCTGCATGTAGCTTTCTCCCTCACCCATATATAATCTGCCAGCTGGCAAGGGGAGGTCAGAGCAGAATTTCCAGGATGACCCACTGTTCTCCCCATAGTGCCCTGTCTCTGTTTAGTATGGCTCAAGTAGTGACAGGCAGCCTTGGACCCTTTTTGTGTCTGGTATCAATTAGAGTATGTTTGGACCTGGGAACTTGGCCTGTTGTTGATAGAGGCCATGGTTTAGGACATTACACCAGAGCTGTCTGTGCAGGAACAAACCATGTAACTCTTACATAAGCATGACACAGCAAAAGCCTGGGACGCATGTGCCATGCACCGTGCTGTGTAGATAATCTCATTGAATGAATCTATAAAAGTTGTTAGAGGAACTGAATAAAGATGCTGCTGCTGGGAATAAAGACATTGCTGCTCCTGCTGCTGCTGCTGCTGCTGCTGCTGCTGCTGCTGCTGCTGCTGCTGCTGCTGATTCCTTCTGATGTCAGCTCCATAAGCTTTCTTTACCCTGAAACCACCCCTGCAACCCTCAGTTGATGACATAATGTCATCCTGACAAACCAAAATTGCAGATTTGATCACTAGTCAGGGCACATAAAAGAAGCAACTAATGATTCTCTCTCTCTCTCTCTCTTTCTCTCAAATGAATCAGTCAATAAATAATTTTTTAACTGTAAAAATAGCCAAATTACATTATCCATGCAGCTCCTAAATGAGAAGCTATAACCCTGCCTTCCTGATGCAAAGGTCAATGCCCTGAGATACAAGGATCCATCCACTATTTATAAAAGACAAATCAAAATATCAGGAACACAAATTTGAGAAATTGGTAGTTACATGCATGCTAAATATCAGTGCTTTATTTCATAGTTAACATACCAAATTATTTTTTAATTTTTTATTAATTTTTTTATTAATTTATTTTTGTTACAGATGTTTCTCCTTTTTTTCCCCAATGACACCCTCCTCCCCATCCCGCCACCAGATACCCGGCTTTGTTGCCTGTGTCTGTCGGTGATGCATAAATGGATATAAGTTCTGTGGTTTATCTCTTCCCTCCCCCCCCCACAACCCCCTTTTCTGAGGGTTGTCAGTCTGTGCCGTACTTCCACGTCTCTGGGTCTACCCAATTCCTCATACTGTTATGTTCACTACATTCCACAAATAACTGAGATCATGTGGTATTTGTCTTTTTCTGCTTGGCTTTTTTTTGCCTAGGATAATACTCTCTGGGTCCCTTCATGTCGTCTCAAAAGATAAGAAATCTTTCTTTCTTACAGCTGCATAGTACTCCATTGTGCATATGTACCACAGCTTTTTTATTCATTCATCTACTGATGGACACTTGGGCTGTATCCAGATCTTAGTTATTGTAAATAGTGCTTCTATGAACATGGGGGTACATAGATTCTTTCTGATTGGTGTTTCAATCATCTTAGGGTATATTTCTAGAAATGGGATCACTGGATCAAATGGCAATTCAATTTTTAAGTTTTTGAGGTAACACCATATTGTTTTCCATAGTGGCTGCACCAGTCTGCATTCCCACCAGCAGTGTACTAGAGTCCCCTTTTCTCCACACCATCGCCAACACTGGTTGTTTGATGATTGGTTGACGGCAGCCATTCTGAAAGGTGTGAGGCGATACCTCATTGTTGTTTTAATTTGCATCTCTCTGATGATTGGTGATGTTGACCATTTTTTTATATATCTCTTGGCCACTTGTATGTCCTGTTTGGAGAGGTGTCTATTGAGGTCCTCTGCCCATTTTTTAATTGGGTTATTTGTCTTTCTTTTGATGAGTTATATGAGTACTTTATTATTTGGAAATTAAGCCATTATCTGATATATCATTGGCAATTATGCGCTCCCATACAGTGGGTTGAGTTTCCATTTTAATGATTGTATTTTTTTACTTTGCAGAAGCTTTTTAGCTTTTAGTAGTCCAATTGTGTTCATTTTCTCCTTTGTGTCTGTTGCATTAGGTGATGTATCAGTGAAAATTCTGCTGGTATGATGTCTGAAATTTTGTTGCCTACATTTTCTTTTAGGATTTTTATGGATTCACGGGTCACATTTAAGTCTTTTATCCATTTTGAGTTTATTTTTCTGTATGGTGTAAGTTGATGGTCTAGATTCATTTTTTTGCTTGTAGATGTCTAATTTTCCCAACACCATTTATTAAAGAGGCTGTTTTTACTCCAATGTATGCTCTTGCCTCCTTCACCAAATATTAATTCAGCATATTGCCTTGGGTCCATTTCTGGCTTCTCTGCTCTGTTCCACTGGTCTATATGCCTGTTCTTGTGCCAGTACCAGGCTGTTTTGATTACAGTGGCTTTGTAGTATAACCTGAATCTAATAATGTGATCCCTCCTACTTTTTCAATATTGCAGTAGCCATTTGAGGTTTTTTGGTTCCATATAAACTTTTGAAGTATTTGTTCTAGTTCTGTGAAGTATGCCATTGGTATTTTGATGGGGATTGCATTGAATCTACAAATTGCTTTGGGTAATATGGACATTTTAATGATGTTAATTCTTCCAATTCATGAACAAGCTATGTGCTTCCACTTTTTTATATCTTCCTCTTTTTCTTTTTAAATGTCCTGCAGTTTTCTGAAATAGGTCCTTTACTTCTTTGGTTAAGTTTATTCCTAGGTATCTTAATTTATTTTCCACAATGGTAAATGGGATTGTTTATTCAGTTCCTCTTTAGGTGAGTTCATCATTATTGTATAAGAATGCCGTCAATTTCTTGACATTAATTTTGTATCCTGCTACTTTGTCAAATTTATTTATTAAGTCTAGTACACTTTTTATGGAGTCTTTAGGGTTTTCTATGTATAATATCATGTCATCTGCAAATAATGAGAGTTTCACTTCCTCCTTCCAATTTAAATCCCCTTTATTTTTTCTTCCTGTCTGACTGCTGTGGCTAAGACTTCCAGTACTATATTAAATAAGAGTTGTAAAAGCATATCTGACTTGTTCCAGTTCTTAAGGGAAATGTTTTTAGTTTTTGCCCATTGAGTATGATGTTGGCTGTAGGTCTTTTATATATGCCCTCTATTCTGTTGAGATATGATCCCTCTATTTCCAGACTGCTGAGCATTTTTATCAGAAATAAGTGCTGGATTTTGTCAAAGGCATTTTTAGCCTTTATGGATATGATCATGTGGGTATTTTTTTTTTTTTGGTTTTTTTTTGCTTTTTATTATTTTTTGTTTTTTGTTTTTTTTTTATCCTCACCCGAGGACATTTTTCCATTTTTTGTTCAGATAGAGCAGGAGGGAGAGAGAGGAAGAGAGAGAGAGAGAGAGAAACATCGATGCGAAGGGACACATCGAGTGGCTGCCACCCACACGACCAACCAGGGCCGGGGACAAACTGCAACCGAGGTACGTGCCCTTAGCGGGAACCGAACCCGGGTCTCTCTGTACCGCAGGCCGACGCTCCAACCGCTGAGCCAAACCGGCCAGGGCTGATTATGTGGTTTTTATCTTTCATTTTGTTTATGTGGTGTATCACACTTATTGATTTGCAAATATTGTTCCATCCTTGTATCCCTGGGATGAATCCCACTTGGTCATGGTGAATAATTTTTTTGATGTATTGCTTAATCTGATTTGCTAGATTTTGTTCAGGATTTTGGCATCCATGTTCATCAGGGCTATTCGCCTGTAGATTTCTTTCTTTGTAGTGTCTTTTTCTGGTTTTGGAATTAGAATTATGCTTGCCTCATAAAACGAGGTTGAAAATCTTTTTTCTTCTTGAATTTTTTGAAATAGTTTGAGGAGAATGGGTGTTAGTTCTTCTTTGAATGTTCGGTAAAATTCCCCCATGAAGCCATCCAGGCTGGGCTTTCGTTTGCTGCGAGAGTCTTGATTACATCTTTAGTTTTCTTATTTGTTATTAGCCTGTTCAATTTTTCTCTCTCTTCCCAGGTTAGTTTTGGGAGACTATGTGTTTCTAAAAATTTTTCCATTTCACTTAGATTGTCGAATCTCTTGCCATATAATTGTTCATAGTGTTTATTAACAATCTTTTGTATTTCTGTGGTGTCAGTTGTTACTTCTCCTCTTTCATTTCTCATTTTGTATATTTGGGTTCTCTCTCTTTGTTTCTTGGTGAGTCTAGCTAAGGGTCCATCAATCTTGTTTATCTTTTCAAAAAACCAGCTCTTTGTTTCATTGATCCTTTGAATTGTTTTTTTGGTCTCTATGCCATTTATTTCTGCTCTGATTTTTACTATTTCTTTCCTTCAACTTCCTCTGGGGTGTTCTTTTTGTGTGCTTTCTAGTTCTTTAAGTTGTGACATTAGATAGTCTATTAGAAACTTTTCTTGCTTCTTGAGCTAGGCCTGTAGTGCTATGACCTTCCCTCTCAGAACTGCTTTTGCTGCATCCCATAGATTTTGTGTTGTTGTATCTTCATTTTCATTGGTTTCTAGGGATTTTTAAATTTCTTCCTTGATCTCTTCAGTAACCCATTTATTGTTTAATAACATCCTGTTTGGCCTCCACGTGTTCAAATGCCTTTGCATGTTCTTGTTGCAATTGATTTCTAGTTTCATGCCATTGTGATCTGAGAGGATGCTTGATATGATTTCAATCTTCTTGAACTTGTAGCAACTTAGTTTGTGCCCTAACATGTAATCTATCTTTGAGAATGTCCCATGTGCACATGAGAAGAATGTGAATTCTCTAGTTTTGAGGTGTAATTTTTTGTAGATATCCATTAAATTTATTGGGTCTAGTGCTTCATTTAGAGTCTGTTTCCTTGCTAATTTTTTGCCTAGAGGATCTATCCAGTGATGTCAGTGGGGTGTTGAAGTCCCCTGCTATGATTGTATTGCTGTCTATTTCTCCTTTGAAGTCCTCCAGAAGTTTTTTAATATATGTTGGTGTTCCTATTTTGGGTTCTTATATGTTTATCAAGGTTATATCTACCTGTTGGATAGATCCTTTCAATATTATGTAGTGGTCTTCTCTGTCTCTAGTTAAGGCCTTCATTTTGAAATCTAATTTATCAGATATGTGTATTGCTACTCAGCTTTTTTTTTTTTTCTTCTGTTTGCTTGGAAAATTTTTTTCTATCCCTTCACTTTCAACCTATGTGATTCTTTGGTTGTGAGGTGGATCTCTTGTAAACAACATATAGATGAATCATGCTTTCTTATCCAATCAGCTACTCTATATATATATATTTTTTTTTATCCCCACCCGAGGACATTTTTTTCAATTTTTTGTTTAGATAGAGTGGGAAGAAGAGAGAGAGAGAGAGAGAAACATCGACATGAATGGAACACATTGAGTGGCTGCCACCCACATGACCAACCAGGGCCAGAGACAAACAGCAACCGAGGTACGCGACCTTAGTGGGAACCAAACTCAGGTCTCTGTGGACCACCGGCCTATGCTCTACTGCTGAGCCAAACTGGCAAGGGCTGTATCTTTTTATTGGAGCATTCAATCCATTTACATTTAAGGTGATTATTGATATGTACTTATTTATTTCCATTTTTGTTTAGTGTGGTACTATTTTTCTTCCTGTTTTTTCTACTAATTACAGCAGTTATTTTAACATTTCTTGTGGTGCTGGTTTGGTGCTAATGTATTCCCTTAGCCTTTTTTTGTCTGGGTAGCTCTTTATTTGACCTTTTATTTTGAATGATAGCCTTGCTGGGTAGAGTAATCTTGGACTCAGATCCTTGTTTTTCATGACCTTGATTACTTTGTGCCATTCCCTTCTGGCCTGTAATGCTTTTGTTGAGAAGTCAGCTGATAGCCTTATGGGGATTTCTTTGTAGGTAACCTGTTGCGAATCTCTTGCTGCTTTTAGGATTCTCTTTTTTTCTTTAATTTTTGGCCTTTTTATTACTATGTGTCTTGGTGTGTGTCTGTTTAGGTTCTTTTTTACTTGGGGCTCTCTGCTTCTTGAACTTGAATGCCTTCTTTCTTCACCAAATTAGAAAAGTTTTCTGTCACTATTTCTTCAAATATATTCTCTAACCCTTGCTCATTTTATTCTTCTTCAGGGACTCCTATGATGCAAATATTATTATCTTTCCAGTTGTCCCAGAGTTCTCTTAAGCTGTCTTCTTGTTTTATAATTCTTTTTCCTTTTGTTTTTCTGATTGATTGATTTTTTTTTTACCCTGTCTTCTAATTCACTGATCCAATGCTCAGATTCCTCTACTCTGCTCTTTAGACCTTCTAATATGTTCTTTATTTCTGCTATGTCATTCTTCATTTCTTCTTGGTGGTTTTTAATTCCCAGTTGGTTGATTTTCAGTGTTTCTATGTCTTTATTCATGGTGCTGATGTCTTTACTCATGCTGTTGAGCTTCCTCAATATCATAGCTCTGAATTCTAGCTCTATTAACTTGCTTAACTACACCTCATTTATCTCATCTTTGGTAGAGGTCTCTTTTTTTTTCATTTGGCATTTGTTTCTTTGTTTCACCATTTTAGCTATCTCAGTGGGTTTTGGAGCCGCTAAATTTTCCCTGTTGGTGGTGGTGTTCTGCTGTTTGTGGCTCCCTCTACTGGATTTGGATGAGCATGGGAGGACCCATGTTAAACATCACTGTCAAGTCTTACTTTCTTGGTTACAGTTGCAAGCCCAGGTATGGTTTAGTTATTCTCTAGCTTTTTGCCTGGAGGCTATTAGTAGTGGTTACATAAAGAGCCTTGGGTTCTCATTTGAATGAAAAACTTCCTCAGGTGTTTAGCATACAGGGATTTCAGGAGGGTAGGGCAGATGCTGATTGTTAATTAGCCTTAATTTGCATTTTAATTGCCCACCTGGGTGAGGTTGGATCTCCAAGAGAGGAATTGCTGCCTCTCCCCAGAGCTGTGGAAAGGAGTAAGATGACCACTGTTCTGTGTGGTTGCAATTCAGCAAAAACTCTGAGCACCCTCCAAATCCAGAGTGTCCCCACACAGTTCCAGTACAGTCTGCCCTCCCTCTGCTTGAGCCCAAGGTAAGTGGCAGTGGCTATTTTAGCACTTTGTCCTTGCTCTCTGCACTGTGGAGCCACTTGGGAGTTTAACCCCGAGGGTGCTGCTCACAGGTAAGACCACGGCTGTCTGTGGCTCCCAGTTCCCCTCTCACACCTCTGCAGTCCTACCAGGATCAATTCAGTGTCCCTGTTTATATGGTCCTCACAGCTGCTTTTCTGTTGCTTTTTCCCAACAATTTGTCTTTATTTTAGTTGTAATTTCAGTTAGGTTCTGGGAGATGATCTATGTAGCTTCCATTCACTCTGACGCCATTTTGGAATCTATTTCCATTAATGTTTAGATAGAGCAGGAGGGTGAGAGGGAAAGAGAGAGAGAGAAACATCAATGTGAGAAAGACACTTTGATTGGTACCTCCTGCATGGGACCAGGGATTTAACGTGCAACCCAAATACATGTCCTTGATCAAGAATCAAACCAGTGACAACTTCAGTCAACGGTCCAATGATCCAACTGCTGAGCCAAACTGGCCAGGGCTAGTTTTGTTTCATTTTTGTTTTATTGATTTCAGAGAGAGAAAGGGAGAGGGAGAGAGAAATAGAAACATCAATGATGAGGGAAACATCAACTAGCCACCTCCTGTATGCCCCCTACTGAGGATGAAGCCCACAACCCAGGCATGGGCCCTGACCAGGAGTTGAACCAGTGACCTCCTTGTTCATAGGTCAATGTTTAACCCCTGAGCCACACCTGCTGGGCTAGTTTTGTTTTTTTGTTGTTGTTGTTGTTTTTTAATTAAAAAGCAAACTCCCTGCTCTGATTGTTTCTTCCATAAGCCTAAGGGATGGTCTTGGGAAATATCAACCTTTTTCTTTGAAGTTCCAAGGTTCACACAATCCTCACAGTTCTCAAGATCTTGTTGCAGATCTGAACAGAGTCAAACTAAAAGAATAGGCCAGGGAATGTTATATCTCCCTAAGGTCTGGTGGGAAACTTGTCAACAGGAGGCTAAACTTCCTTTCACTTGGTACCTGTACATTTAGTTAATACTTACTGTAAAGACAGAAAACAGGCCTTTTTTGTGTCATGATTTTTCCACAGTTTATGAGAAGCACTTGGTAATTAATTAACTTGGTAATTAATTGGCATCTCTAAATTCAAATTGCCTTTCTATCTAAACAATAAACATATAAGGGCTGCACTTTCCCCCTCTCTCCCCTCCCTGGTGTTTTAACAACTCTGGGATAATTCACACTGGATAATCTCTAATAAATAGAAAGTTCCCTTTCCCACCCCTTCAAACACATCTCCCTTTTTCAAACTCTTTGTAACCCCTTCATACAAGATTCCCCCTTTTCACACTCTCTGTAACTTTCTTTGCTCCAACACATATTTTACAAGCTAGAGAAGATATAGATAAGAACACCTCCTTAGTACATCTGCTGGATTGTCTCCTGAAAAGCAAACAAACTATAATTTCTCAAGGCAACCCCTAGCATCTGCTCAACTTCAACATAATCTGCTCCCTGCCCCAATTGCCCATTACTCCCTAAAGCCCTTGGTAAAAGACTATCTCTTTCTTTATTCCCTTTCCTTATATTGCAGTTGGTGCATTCGGTATTTCCGTACTGTGGGGAAAGTAGAATAAACTTCCTCCCTTTTTCTCCCTCTTCTCTCTGTTGTGAATTCTTTCACAAGCCCACATCACCAGCCAACGTAACACTTACTAAAGTACTCTGAAAGAAATTTTAAAACTTCAAAAGTACATATATTTGAAAAAAGTACATTTTTCTCTGATCCTTCTCTACTAGAGTTAAATCTTATCTCCCACCAATAACACTAAAATAAATAAATGTCTTCTGGCCTGAGATTAAAAGAGAAAAAACTTTACACAGAAAGAGCTCTGAATTTAAGTTAAAACTCTCCAAATTATTAAAAAAAAAAAATTTTAGCAAATTTTGTATCTAGCCAAACTATGTAACCAAAAGATAAACATAAGGCTGCCCAGCTATCCCACATCTATCTGGAAATGGAATGTTCTGAGACTATAAATAAATGTATTCATTATCAGATGAGTTGAATTGGAAAAAGAGGGTTTTTGATTTATGGTTTCTCAATACGAATTTATTACTTGCAGAAAAAAATAATTTACTAGGTTCAAATAAATGTACTCAACAAAGAAAGGTGAAATCATTTTTAAAATAATAAAATACTTCCTGCTGTGCAGAGCATTCATAAAACATTTTATGCAAAATCTCTTAATTCCCTTTTAAAGTAAGACGGACTTGTGAACTCCACTGAAAGAAGCCATCTACGGAAAGTGTAAATAACCTCAATAGAACTACATTAAAGGTGATGACTGGAGAAAATTTTTTTTTAGAAAGAAGATTCACCCTGGCTGGGTGGCTCAGTTGTGGCTCAATTGTAGCTCATTTTGTTGGAATGGATTCAATTCCCAATCAGGGCAAGTATAAGAAGTAACCAATCGATGTCTCTCTCTCTCTTTATCTCTCTTTGTCTGAAAATCCATAATTCTCAGTGAGAATTAAAAGGGGGGGAAAACAAAGAAGATTCAAAACTCCTGCTATTTCCCACTAAACTCACCCAAAACCCACCTGGAATACATCACAAATACATTCCAAATAAGATCCTAACACTCTATCTGGAACCTGTGAAAGTATTTAGAGATATTGGGAAAATGTCTTAGGGGAGAAAAGGTGGTGGCAGGCAGAACTGGAGGAAGGGTGAGTGTGTGAGAGAGAGTGAGCTAGTGTGTGAGAGCGTGTGAGTGGACGTGAAGGTGGATGACCAAACTCATGTAGTGCAGAGACGCAGAGCAGAACGTTCCTGGGCTGTGGACGGGAGCAGCCAGCTATTGTGGTAAGCAGTGCTTCAGGGTGCTTCTCCCTGCTCCACAGAAAGATCCCACCATTTTGCAAGATCCTGGGTCTTCCCTGGAAAGAAGCAGTGGGAGCAGCTAGGGCCCAGCAACCTGAATCCAACAGCGCATCTGGAACCATCAGACCAGTGAACACTCTCTGTCAACACAGACCAGTGTGGAGCTCCCAAGGTGCAGGTCACAGAATCTGTGGACAGCCAGGAGCCCAGAACCATACCCCACAGTAGCAGCCCAATCAGAGTCGAGATATACCGCCAGCAACAGAGGCTGTGGAGCAGACATCCATCCCCAGGCAATAGAAGCACAGACCAGCAGCTGAGCCCTATCCCTAAAACAACAGCAAAGTTGAGCAGTAGTTGAGCCCCATGGGGCAGTAGCACTTTCCAGCCACCAGTGGTGGGATATGGGGCTCCACAGAGGCCTGTGAAGTCCAGCAGCCCACAAGAGCAGTGGGAAGCCAGAGACCGAAAAAGACTGGTGTGATCCAGCTGCCCGTCTGTGGGACCTACAGAGTGCAGGGGCACAAGAGAGGCCTGTGCGACCCAGCAGGGACTGTGCCCATTGTATCCAATTACCCATGGGATCTGTGGGGTGCTGAAGCACGAGAGAGGCCTGTGTGACCCAGCAGCCCATAATATAGGCATAGAGCCAGGTCCCCAAAGGGTCTGTGCAATCCAGTAACATGCGGGACCTTCAGGGTGCAGGGGCACTAGAGAGGCCTGTGCAACCCAGCTGCGCACGAAGTAGGCATAGAGGATGTGAAAATGGAAGTGAAATTAATAGAAACTACTCGGATGATTTCCCAGGACCAAATGGAAATTACAACTAAAACAAAGACAAATTCTCACTAAAAAAGCAATAGAAAAGCAGCAGGACAGGACCATATAACCAGGGACACTGGTAGGATCTGTGGAGGCATGAGAGGATGGTAGGCTGGGAGCCCACAGCTGAGTTGTGGCCATGCAAAATGGTGGCCAGTGTGGTCCTTCACAGAGATTTGAAAAAAAAGCAATTCCCCCCAGAGATTCAGCCTTTCCCAGGTGGAGGGAAAAAATGCAAATTGAGGCTCATTAACAACCAGCATTTATCCCATCCTCTTGAAATCCTCTTATGCAGAACACCAGGGCTATATTCCAAGGCAATGAGTAACTGAGACTACTAGCCTTCAGGAAAAAGCTAGAGGATAACTAAACCTTTCCTGGCCTTGCAATTCTACCCAGGAAAGTTAAGACTTGATGGTGGTGTGTAATGTGGGCCCTCCCAGGCTCATCTAAACCCAGTAGAGGGATCCACAAACAGCAGAACACCAAAACCAACAAGAAAAATTTGGCAGGCTCCAAACCCCACTGAGATAGCCAAAATTGTGAAACAAAAAAGAAAAAAAAATTCCAAATGAAAGAACAAGAACTCTATCAAAGATGAAATAAATGAAATGCAGTTAAGCAAATTATCAGAGGTAAAGTTCAAAGCCATGATCTTGAAAAAGCTCAACAGCATGAGTAAGGACATGAGCACCATGTGTAAAGATATAGAAACATTGAAAACCAACCAAGTGGAAATGAAGAATGACATAGCAGAAATTAAGAACACGTTGGAAGGACTAACATGCAGAGAAGAGGAAGCATAGAACCAAATCAGTGAATTAGAAGACAGAGTAGAAAATATCACCCAATCAGAAAACCAAAAGAAAAAACAATTAAAAAATAGGAAGATAGCTTAAGAGAACTGTGGTACAACAGGAAACGTAATAACATTCGCATCATAGGAGTCCCTGAAGAAGAAGAAAATAAGCAAAGGTTAGAGAATATATTTGAAGAAATAGTGACAGAAAACTTTCCTAACTTGGTGAAAAAAGAAGGCATTCAAGTTAAAGAAGCATAGAGAGCCCCAAGTAAGAAGAACCCAAACAGGCCCACACTGAGACACATAGTAATTAAAATACCATAGTAATTAAAATGCCAAAGAGAAAATCTTAAAGGCAGCAAGAGATAAGCAACAGGTTACCTACAAAGAAAACCCCATACGACTCTCAGCAGACTTTTCAGCAGAAACACTACTGGCCAGAAGGGAGTGGCATGAAGTAATCAAGGTCATGAGAAGCAAGGATCTGAATCCAAGACTACTCTTCCAGCATGGTTAACATTCAAAATAGAAGGTCAAATAAAGAGCTTCCCAGACCAGAAAAAAGGCTAAGGAGATATATTAACAACAAACCAGCACCACAAGATATGCTAAAAGGACTGCAGTAATTAGAAAAAATAGGAAGAAAAATTGAACCACACTAAACAAAAATAGCAGTAAATAAGTACATATCAATTATCACCTTAAATGTGAATGGTTTTAATGTTCCAGTAAAAAGACACAGAGTAGCCCTAACCAGACTGGCTCAGCAAATTGAGCGTCGGCCTGCAGTCAAAAGAGACCTGGGTTCGGTTCCCGTAAGGGCATGTACCTCAGTTGCAGGTTGTCCCCGGACCTGGTTGGATCATGCGGGTGGCAGCCACTTGATGTGTGCCATTCACATCAATGTTTCTCTCTCTCTCTCTCTCTTCCTCTCTCTTCCTCTCTCTCCCTCCTGCTCTATCTAAAAAAAAATGGACAAATGTCCCCAGGTGAAGAAAAAAAAGAGAGAGAGACAAAGTAGCTGAATGGATAAGAAAGCACGAATCACATATATGTTGTTTACTACAGACAAACCTCACAACAAAAGACTCACATAGATTGAAAGTGAAGGGATTAAATAAATCTTTCAAGCCAACTGAAAGAAAAAAAATTCTGGGGTAGCAATACTCATATCTGATAAAGTAGATTTTAAAATAAAGGCCATAACTAGAGACAAAGAAGGCCACTATATGATATCGAAAGGATCTATCCAATAGGAAGATATAACAACCTTGATAAACATATATGCACCCAAAATAGGAGCACCAACATATATTAAAAATCTTCTGGAGGATTTCAAAGGAGAAAACAAACAGCAATACAATCATAACAGGGGAAATCAACACCCTGCTGACATAACAGCATAGATCATATAGACAAAAAATTAACAAGAAAACACAGACTCTAAATGAAGCGCTAGATCAAATGGATTTCATAGATATCTACAGAGAATTACACCCCAAACCTACAGAATTCACATTCTTCTCAAGTGCACATGGGACATTCTCAAAGATAGACCACATGTTAGGACACAAAGTCTCTACAAGTTCAAGAAGATTAAAATCTTATCAAGCATCTTCTCAGATCACAATGGCATAAAACTAGAAATCAATTTAAACAATAATATGCAAAGACATTTAAAAGCATGGAGGCTAAATACATTGTTTTTGAACAATGAATGGGTTACCTTGGAGATCAAGGAAGAAATTAAAAACTTCCTGGAAACCACTAAAAACAAATACACAACAACATAAAATCTATCGGATGCAGCAAAAGCAGTTCTGAGAGAGAAGTTTATAACATTACAGGCCTACCTCAAGAAACAAGAAAATTTTCCTGGTACTGGCACAAGAACAGGCATACAGACCACTGGAACACAACAGAGAACCCAAAAATGGACCTAAGACAATATGCTCAATTAATATTTGAAAAAGGAGGCAAGAGCATACAGTAAAGTAGAGACAGCCTCTTTAATAAATGGTGTTGGAAAAATTGGACAGCTACATGCAAAAAAATAAAACTAGACCATCAACCAACACCATACACAAGAATAAACTCAAAATAGATAAAAGACTTAAATGTGACTTGTGAATCCATAAAAATGCTAGAAGAAAATGTAGGCAACAAAATTTCATACATCATATGCAGCAGAATTTTCACTGATACATCACCTAAGGCAACAGAAACAAACGAAAAAGTGAACACATGGGACTACGTCAAAATCAAAAGCTTCTGCACAACAAAAGAAATAACCACCAAAATGGAAAGGCAACCCACTCTATGGGAGAGCATAATTGCCAATGATACATCAAATACGAGGTTAATTCCCAATATATATAGAGAGAGAGTGCTCATACAACTCAACAAAACGAAGACAAAGAACCCAATTAAAAAATGGGCAGAGGAACTACATAGACACCTCTCCAAACAGGACATAAAAATGGCTAAGAGACATATGAACAAATGCTCAACATCACTAACCATCAGAGAGATGCAAATTACAACAACAATGAGGTATCACCTCACACCTGTCAGAGTGGCCGCCATCAACAAATCATCAAACAACCAGTGTCGGTGAGGGTGTGGAGAAAAGGGGACTCTAGTGCACTGCTGGTGGGAATGCAGACTGGTGCAGCCACTATGGAAAACAACATGGTGTCACCTCAAAAAATTAAAAATTGAACTTCCATTTGACCCAGTGGATCCCACTTCTGGGAATAGACCCTAAGAAGCCTGAAACACCAATCAGAAAGTATATGTGTACCCCCATGTTCATAGTAGCACTATTTATAATAGCTAAGATCTGGAAATGGCCCAAGTGTCCATCCGTAGATGAATGGATAAAAAAAGCTGTGGTTCATATATACAATGGAGTAAAATTCAGCTGTAAGAAAGAAAGATCTCCAGCCTTTTAGATGACATAGAAGGATCTGGAGAGTATTATCCTAAGTGAAACAAGCCAAGTAGAGAAAGAAAAATATCACATGTTTTCACTTGTGAAATATAATGAATATAAGAGTCTGAAAAATGGGGTAGTCCCAGAGACATGTAAGTGGGATACAGATTGACAACCCCCAAAAGAAGGGGTGGGGGTGGAGATAAGTCACAGAACTTATATGCATGTATGCATGAACAATGGACATGGACAACAAAGCTGGGGACAGGGCGGGGAGGGTGGAGGCAGGTATCAATGGGGTAAAAGGAGAAACACCTGTAACAAAAATAAACTAATTAATGCAATAAATAAAATAAAGTAAAAAACAAAGAAAGTACTTAGAGATATCTGCTTGTCACTGGAAGCCTTACAGAATATGGAGTTGGCTTGGTGCACAAAGAAAAAACCCAATTGTCATTACCCTGTCACAGACATCCCATGAATCTCAAGTGAAAGATTATGGTGTATGGAACATACACTTCTCTGGTATGAACATGCTGGCCCACAAGCATAGTGATTATGTGAGTTAACAAAATTTCAAGTAGTATAAATTTTGTTTTCAAATTAATACACAATGTGAGAGTATATAAAGTACATTTAGTTCTAGGAATAGCCCTCTGAGGTCTAGCCTTAGGGTAAAGAGATGGAAAACTATCCTATTGCCACAGATAGTAAAAAAAAAAAAAAAAAAAAAAAAAAAAAAAAAAAACAGATGATTCCAAAATGACCACGGAGTGAATGGAAGCTACACAAACCATCTCGCAGGACCAAACTGGAATTACAACTAAAATAAACACAAATAATCAGAAAAGAGCAACTGAAAAGCAGCTTTTGAGGAACATATAACCATGGACCATGACTCGATCCTGATAGGATTGTGGAGGTGCAAGATGGGGATTGGGAGCCCATGGACAGCAGTGGTCTTAGCTGTGAGCAGTGCCCTTGCGGTTATACTCCCAAGTGGCTCCAAAGGGTAGAGCAAAGACAAACGCTAAAATAGCCACAACCACTCACCTTGGGCTCCAGCAGAAGGCGGGCAGACTGGACTGGAACTGTGTGGAAACACTCAGGATTTGCAGGGTGCTGAGAGCGTTTGCTCAGTTGCAGCTACACAGGACAATGGCCATCTTACTCCTGCCCAGGACTCTGAGGAGAGGCAGTGGCCCTTCCTCAGATCCAAACCAACCCAAGTGAGCCACTGAAATGTGAATTGAGGCTCATTAACAACCAGCATCTGCCCCACCTTCACAAAATAGCCTTATGCTGTTTAGAAAAAAAAATCCCCTTTCTTCTAATTAGTAGAAGAAACAGAAAGAAAAATAGAACCACACTAAACAAAACTGGCAATAAATAAGTACATATCAATAATCACCTTAAATGTAAATGGATTGAATGCTCCAATAAATAGATACAGAGGGGCTGATGGGATAAGAAAGAATGACTAATCTATATGTTGTTGGCAAGAGACCCACCTCACAACCAAAGACTCACAGAGGTTGAAAGTGCAGGAATAGAAAAAAAAATATTTCAAGCAAACAGAAGGAAAAAAGAGCTGGAGTAGCAATATTCATATCTGATAAATTAAATTTCAAAATGAAGGCCATAACTAGAGACAAAGAAGACCACTACATAACATTGAAAAGATCTATCCAACAGAAAGATATAACCTTGATAAACATATAAGAACCCAAAATAGGAGCACCAAAATATATTAAAAATATTCTGGAGGACTTCAAAGAAGAAATAGACAGCAATACAATCATAGCAGGAGACTTCAACACCTCGCTGACACCACTGGATAGATCCTCTAGACAAAAGTTAGCAAAGAAACAGACACTCTAAATGAAGAACTAGACCAAAGGCATTTAATAGATATCTACAGAGAATTACACCCCAAAACTACAGAATTCACATTCTTCTCATGTGCACATGGGACATTCTCAAAGATGGACCACATGTTAGGACACAAAGGAAGTTTCTACAAGTTCAAGAAGATTGAAACCATATCAAGCATTCTCTCAGATCACAATGGCATGGAACTAGAAATCAATTCCAACAAGAAAATGCAAAGATCATTGAAAACATGGAGGCTAAATAGCATGTTATTCAACAATGAATGGGTTACCAAGGAGATCAAGAAAGAAATTTAAACATTCCTGGAAACCAATGAAAATGAACACACAACAACACAAAATCTATGGGATGCTGCGAAAGCAGTTATTAGAGGGAAGTTCATAGCACTACAGGCCGACTCAAGAAACAAGAAAAATTTCTAATAGACCGTCTAACCTCACAATTTAAATAACTAGATAGCAAACAAAAAGAAACCCCCAGAGCAAGTAGAAGAAAAAATATAGTAAAGATCAGAACAGAAATAAATGACATAGAGACCAAAAAAAAAAAATATTCAAAGGATCAATGAAACAAAGAGCTGCTTCTTTGAAAAGATAAACAAGATTGATGGACACCAAGAAACAAAGAGTGAGAACCCAAATACACAAAATCAGAAATGAAAGAGGAGAAGTAACAACTGACACCACAGAAATACAAAAGATTGTTAATAAATAACATGAACAATTATATGGCAACAAATTTGACAATCTAAGCAAAATGGACATATTTCTAGAAACACATAGTCTCGCAAAACTGGACTGGGAAGAGATAGAAAACTTGAACAGACCAATAACAAGTAAGGAAATTGAAGAGGTAATCAAGACTCTCCCAGAAAACAAAAGCTCAGGCCCAAATGGCTTCACGGAGGAATTTTACCGAACATTCAAAAAAGAACTAACACCCATTCTCCTCAAACTATTTCAAAAAATGTAACAAGAAGGAAGACTTCCAAACTAGTTTTATGAGGTCCGCATAAATTTAATTCCAAAACCAGAAAAAAACACTATAAAGAAAGAAAACTACAGGCCAATATCCCTGATGAACATAGACACCAAAATCCTGAACAAAATACTAGCAAATTGAATCCAGCAATATATCAAAAAAATTATTCACCATGACCAAGTGGGATTCATCCCAGGGATGCAAGGCTGGTACAATATCGCAAATCAAAAATGTGATACACCACATAAACAAAATGAAGAATAAAAACAACATGATCATATTGATAGATGCCAAAAAAGCCTTCGACAAAATCCAGCATCCATTTCTGATAAAAATGCTCAGCAATGTGGAAATGGAGAGATCATATCTCGACATAATAAAGTCGATATATGAAAGACCTGCAGCCAACATAATGCTCAATGGGCAGAAACTAAAAACATTTCCCTTAAGAACAGGAACAAGACAGGGATGCCCACTTTCACCCCTCTTTTTTAACATAGAACTTGAAGTCTTAGTCACAGCAATTAGACAGGAAGAAAAAATAAAAGGGATCCAAATTGGAAAGGAGGAAGTGAAATGGTCATTTTTCACAGATGACATGATACTATACGTAGAAACACCAGCGACTCCATCAAAAATTTACTAGACTTAATAAATGAATTTGACAAAGTAGTAGGATTCAAAATTCACATCAAGAAATCGATGGAATTCTTATATACCAATAATAAACTCACAGAAAGAGAAACTAAGAAAGCAATCCCATTTACAATTGCGGCAAAAAAATTAAGATACCTAGGAATAAATTTAACCAAAGAAGTAAAGGACCTATTCGCAGAAAACTACAGGTCATTGAAAAAAGAAATAGAGGAAGATATAAAAAAGTGGAAGCACATACCTTGTTCATGGATTGGAAGAATTAACATCATTAAAATGTCCATAATACCCAAAGCAATCTATAGATTCAATGCAATCTCCATCAAAATATCAATGACATACTTCACAGAACTAGAACAAATATTTCAAAAATTCATATGGACCAAAAAAACCTCAAACAGCTACATCAATCTTGGATAAGAAGTTCAAAGTAGTAGGGATCACATTACCAGATTTCAGGTTATACTACGAAGCTACTGTAATCAAAACAGTCTGGTACTGGCACAAGAACTGGCATGTAGCCAGTGGAACATAACAAAGAACGCAGAAATGGACCCAAGGCATTATGATCAATTATATTTGACAAAGGAGGCAAGAGCATACAGTGGAGTAAGGACAGCCTCTTTAATAAATGGTTTTGGAAAAATTGGACAGCTACGTGCCAAAAAATAAAACTAGACCATCAACTTACACCATATACAAAAATAAACTCAAAATGAATAAAAGACTTAAATGTGACTCATGAATCCATAAAAATCCTAGAATAAAATGTAGGCAACAACATTTCAGACATCATATGCAGCAGAATTTTCACTGACACATCACCTAAGGCAACAGAAACAAAGGAAAAAATGGATGCCTGGAACTACATCAAACTAAAAATCTTCTGCACAGCCAAAGAAACAACCATCAAAATGGAAAGGCAACCCACTGTATGGGAGATCATCATTGTCAATGATACATCAGATAAGGGGTAATTTCCAAAATATATAAAGTATTCATACAACTCAACAAAAAGATGACAACTCAATTAAAAAATGGGCAGAGGAGCTGAATAGACACCTCTCCAAACAGAACATACAAATGGCTAAGAGACATATGAACAAATGCTCAACATCACTAACCATCAGAGAGATGCAAATTAAAACAACAATGAGGTATCACCTCACACCTTTCAGAGTGGCTGCCATCAACAAATCATCAAACAACAAGTGTTGGCAAGGGTGTGGAGAAAAGAGGACTCTAGTACACTGCTGGTGGGAATGCAGACTGGTACAGCCACTATGGAAAACAATATAGTGTTACCTCAAAAAATTAAAAATTGAACTTCCATTCGACTCAGTAATTCCACTTCTAGGAATAGACCCTAAGGTGCCTGTAACACCAATAAAAGAGAATATATGTACCCCCATGTTCATAGCAGCACTATTTACAATAGCTAAGATCTGGAAACAGCCCAAGTGTCCATCAGTAGACGAATGGATAAAAAAGCAGTGGTACATATACACAATGGAGTACTACACAGCTATAAGAAAGAAAGATTCCTTTGCGACAACATGGAGGGACCTAGAAAGAATTATCCTAAGCGAAACAAGCCAAGCAAAAAAATACAAGTACCACAAGATCTCACTTATTTGTGGAATATAATGAATATAAGAGTCTGAGGAATTGGGTAGACCCAGAGATGTGGAAGTAGGATACAGACTGACAACCCTCAGAAGAGAGGGTGATGGGGGGAGGGAAGAGATAAACCACAGAACTTATATGCATGTACGCATAACCAATGGACATGGACAACAAAGCCCAGGACAGGGTGGGGGGATGTGGAGGCGGGTGTCAATGGGGTAAAAAAGGAGCAACATCTGTAACAAAAATAAAATAAAATAAAATAAAATAAAATAAAATAAAATAAAATAAAATAAAATAAAATAAAATAAAGAAAATAGAAAAAAAGGGTTGTTTCTGCTAATAACATATACTGTTAAAACTGTAGGTTATTTTTACTTTACCTGATGATATATTAAGTGGAAGGACAGATGTATAAATACAAGAAACTTAAACCAAAAGAGATTTAGAAACTCACCCAAGGACTCACATAATGTAGCCTCTTTCTATATATTTGCTGAATGAATGAGTCAACAAGTTTCTTCCTTATATTTTTCTAAATATCTTTTTGTTGAGGTACACTGTTTACATACTTACATATCATCTGGTTCAACTTATTTCAAATGGTAGGTATCCAGTAAATATCTCCAGAGCACTGTGTAATAAATAGAATATGCAACCAATGCACACAGAAGGCAGTTGAAAAGGCATTATTTTCCTTCACTCTGTGACTACTTTCAGGAACCTCGTCCTTTTGTGATTTACAAAATCCATTAAAATTTTAAGAAATAAAAAAAGCTTTTGCCCTGGCAGGTTTGGCTCAGCGGTTAGAGCATCGGCCTGCGGTCCCGAGAGACCCGGGTTCGGTTCCCGCTAAGGGCATGTACTTCGGTTGCAGTTTGTCCCCGGCCCTGGTTGGTCATGCGGGTGGCAGCCACTCGATGTGTCCCTTTCACATCAATGTTTCTCTCTCTCTCTCTTCCTCTCTCTCCCTCCCACTCTACCTGAACAAAAAATGTCCTCGGGTGAGGATAAAAAAAAAAAAAGAAAGAAAGAAAGAAATAAAAAAAGCTTTAAGACAAGAGTACTGCCAGATTCCAAGGAGTATTTTTTTTTAATTGATTAATTTTTGTTATAGATGTTTATCCTTTTTCCCCCACTGATTCCCCTCCCCCTCTCTCCCTGCCCCTTCCCCTGATTGTTGTCCATGTCCACTGTTCATGCATACATGCATATAAGTTCTGTGGTTCATCCCTCCCCCACCTTCCCCCTCTTTAGGTGATTGTCAGTCTGTACCCTGCTTCTGCGTCTCTGGGACTACCCCATTCCTCAAACTGTTATGTTCATTATATTCCACAAATAAGTGAGATCATATGAAACTTGTCTTTCTCTGTTTGGCTTGTTTCACTTAGGATGATACTTTCCAGGTCCCTCCATGTAGTCTCAAAGGATAAGAGATCTTTCTTTCTTACCACTGCGTAGTACTCCATTGTGTATATGTACCACAGCTTTTTGATCCATTCGTCTACTGATGGACACTTGGGCTGTTTCCAGATCTTGGGGATTGTAAATAGTGCTGCTACAAAGATGGGGGTACAGCCCTGGCCGGTTTTGCTCAGCGGTTAGAGCGTCGGCCTGCGGTCCTGAGAGACCCGGGTTCAGTTCCTGCTAGGGGCACGTACCTTGGTTACAGTTTGTCCCCAGCCCTGGTCGGTTGTGTGGGTGGCAGCCACTCGATGTGTTCCTTTGACGTCGATGTTTCTCTCTCTCTCTCTGTTCCTCTCTCTCCCTCCCACTCTACCTGAACAAAAAATGGAAAAATGTCCTCGGGTGAAGATAAAAAAAAAAAAAAAAAAAAAAGATGGGGGTACATATATTCTTTCTGATTGGTGTTTTATGCTTCTTAGGGTATATTCCTAGAAGTGCGATCACTGGGTCAAATGGAAGATCAATTTTTAATTTGTTGAGGTGACACCATATTGTTTTCCATAGTGGCTGCACCAGTCTGCATTCCCACCAGCAGTGCACTAGAGTCCCCTTTTCTCCTCACCCTCGCCAACACTTGTTGTTTGATGATTTGTTGATGGCAGCCATTCTGACAGGTGTGAGGTTGTTTTGATTTGTATCTCTCTGATGATTAGTGATGATGAGCATTTCTTCATATGTTTCTTAGCCATTTGTATGTCCTGTTTGGAGAGGTGTCTATTCAGTTCCTCTGCCCATTTTTTAATTGGATTCTTTGTCTTCCTTTTGTGGAGTTGTATGAGCACTCTATATGTATTGGAAATTAACCCCTTATCTGATATATCATTGGCAATTTTGCTCTCCCATACAGTGGGTAGCCTTTCCATTTTGATGATTGTATCTTTCACTGTGCAGAAGCTTTTGAGTTTGATGTAGTCCAAGGAGTATTCTTTTTTCCTTTGTTGCAATTACTTCAGTTGGCTACAAAAACGCATGCTCTAGAAATATGACAACCAACTCAGAATAATTATTCACTAACCCAATGACTATTGCTTAACACAACCACACACACAAAAAAAGAATTAAACTGCTTCCCCAGTCTCATGTTATGCAAAGTGTAATTTTGGTTAGATATTTCTGAAGAGATCTATTTTAAGGAAAGACATTTCATGGATGGTTGTCAAACAATGTTTGATGAAGGTGTGTTTTTGTGAATACCATTTTCTATATTTCTGCTATCCTGTACTTATTAATTGAACTAAATAGAAAGTGAGATAACATCTTTCTTAGCAACAAAATCAAGCTATGAGACTAAATAAATGCACAGTGAAAGCACAGTCATAATTCAATGAGTGATTTTATTCTGGAAATTGTCATACACACAATTCAAACAAAAATGAAAAATAAATAATAATGACTGACCTCTTGTTGCTGGAAGACATCTGTGTATTTGGCCAGGCCCAGTTTGCTAAAGAGCTCAGGGAGGTCAGAACATTTGAAAGAACTGTTTAGGTTACACTCATTGCTTCCTGTCAGCAAGGAAATGCAGTCCATGTAATTGCTACTGCTGAGATAGTGTCTGCTAAAAGGCAAACAAGAGACTGGCTTGAAGTGCAAATGTCCAGAAAGAACTAGATTTTATCAACAGTTTTAATCATTCAAATATTTCCATTTTATTGTTGGGATGAAAAGCACAGTAGCTTCACAAATATAACAATCCTTTACTGAAACATTGGCTTTTCATTAAGAAATGCTGGTTATTAATTTCAGAGAGGCTCTTGTCATTTAAAAGGTTATTCTTGGAAGGCAGCAATTCAACAACAGTGCCTCCATGGTACGTAATCATTAATCACTTTCTCCTGGAACATTCAGTAACATTTGCTCTTTATAAGGGATTGGATGTAAATTAACTGAGGAATTAGGAGGAAAATTCCTAGGACACAGTAAAGAAATGGAGAGTTACTGTAATGCCAGGCTCCTTTGGAATGGCAGGATGGCTCTCTGACTCCACATTTGTGCTTTTCTGAAGTTAAAGCAATTCTATGATATTGTACCATATAAATCTCCTTCCCTAAAATATATAATTAAGCAGTGAGTTTACAAAATAGAATGCTTCCAAAACTAAAAGTATAAATTAAGCATATAAATTGATAGGAAGGATGCTGGAGTTCCTGGAATTAATTTATGGCAGAAACAAATCTGTCTCTTGAGAAAAATTCTAAGACAGCAAATTTGAGTTTCACCTTGGCTGTGCAACAGATTTGGTGGGCAAAGATTTCCCCACATTGTCTGTGGTTCTCAGGCTCAATGACATGTACAGCTGGGTAATGGACTAGTGAGCTATGCCAAGTGCTTGACTAAAAATGTAAACACTCTTCAAATCTGCTTTGAAGATTCTAGCAGACCTGTGCAGCCATGCCCACTTCCCTGACCAAAAACTGGCTCTTGCCCACGTGAGAATTGAATCCTCTTATACCAAATATGCAACTTCACACAAGATTCCCAGGGAGGGAAGGAAGGAGGACACTCACCTAGCCAAGCCAATCCATCTAATCTCTGAGATCTGTGCATTCACCAAATCTAAGACTCATGTTCTACATTGTTTTGGATGCCACTAATCACTTTCTTCAGTTGTTTTCATCTCCCAGTTGAGAAGTCCTTTACATATCTCAATTGGAAGAAATTTCTTGATAAGTACTCTCTTTATCTTAAAAATAGATTTTTGTGTGTGTGCTTTTAATTAATTTGTTTTTGTTACAGATGTTTCTCTTTTTTCCCCCCATTGACACCGTCCTCGCGATCCCACCCCTTTGACTCCCCAGCATTGCTGTTTATATCCATTGGTTATGCATATATGCATAAGATCTTTGGTTTATCTCTTCTCTCCCCTCTACCACCTTCATCTGAAGGGTATCAGTCTGAACCCAACTTCTCTGTCTATGGGTCTATTTTGTTCATCATCTCATTTTGTTCACTGTATTCCACATATAAGTGAGATGATGTAATACTTGTATTTCTCTGTCTTATTTTGCTTAGCATAATACTCTCCAGATCCTTTCATGTTCTCTTAAAGGATAAGAGATCTGTCTTTCTTTCAGCTGCATAGTATTCCATTGTGTATATGTACCACAGCCTTTTTTATCCATTCATCTACGGATGGACACTTGGGCTGTTTCCAGATCTTAGTTATTATAAATAGTGCTGCTATAACATAGGGGTATATATATATTCTTTCTGATTGGTGTTTCAGGCTTCTTAGGATATATTCCTAGAAGTGGGATCACTGGGTCAAATGACAGTTTAATTTTTAATTTTTTTGAGGAAACATTGTATTGCTTTCCATAGTGGCTCTACCAGTCTGCATTCCCACCAGCAGTGTGTTAGAGTCCCCTTTTCTCTACACCCTTGCCAACACTTGTTGTTTGATGATTTGTTGATGGCAGCCATTCTGGCAGGTGTGAGGCAATACTTCATAGTCGTTTTAATTTGCATCTGTCTGATGATTAGTGACACTGAGCATTTTTTTCATATGTCTCTTGGCTATTTGTATGTCCTGTTTGGAGAGGTGTCCCTTTACGTCCTCTGTCCATTTTCTAATTGGATTTTTGTCTTCCTTTTATTGAGTTGTATGAGCACTCTATATATTTTGGAAATTAACCCCTTATCTGATGTATCGTTGGCAAGTATGCTCTCCCATATATTAGATTCCCTTTCCATTTTGATGCTTGTTTCTTTTGCTGTGCAGAAGCTTTTCAGTTTCATGTAGTCCCATGTATTAACTTTTTCTTTTGTTTCTCTTGCCTTGGGCATTGTATCAGTGAAAATTCTGCTGTGTGTGATGTCTGAAATTTTGTTGCCTACTTTTTCTTCTAGAATATTTATGGATTCACGGATCACATTTAAGTCTTTTATCCATTTTGAGTTTATTCTTGTGTATAGTGTAAGTTGGTGGTCTAGTTTCATTTTTTAGTATGTAGCTGTCAAATTTTCACAACACCATTATTAAAGAGGCTCTCTTTACTCCATTCTATACTCTTGTCATCTTTGTCAAATATTAATTGAGCATACTATCTTGGGTCAATGTCCGGGTTCTCTATTCTCTTCCATTAATCTATATACTTGTTCTTGTGCCAGTACCAGGCTATTTTGATTACAATGGCTTTATAGTATAATCTGATATCAGTATTGTAATCCCATCTCCTTTGTCATTCTTTTTTCAAGATTGGTGTAGCTATTCAGGGTCTTTTTTTGGTTCCATATAAACTTTCAGAGTATTTGTTCTAGTTCTGTGAATTATATTATTGGTATTTTTTTTTATCCTCACCTGAGGACATTTTTTTCATTTTATGTTCAGATAGAGTGGGAGGGAGAGAGAGGAAGAGAGAGAAACATCGACGTAAAAGGGACACATTGAGTGGCTGCCACCTGCACAACAAACAGGGCCTGGGACAAACTGCAACCAAGATACGTGCTCTTAGCACGAACCAAACCCGGGTCTCTCTGGACCACAGATCAATGCTGTAACCACTGAGCAAAACTGGCCAGGGCTATCATTGGTATTTTAATGGGGATTGCATGAATCTATAGATTGCTTTGTAGTATGGATATTTTAACGATGTTAAATCTTCCAATCCATGAACAAGGTCTATGCTTCCCCTTTTTTATATCTTCCTCTATTTTTTTTTCAATGTCCTATAGTTTTTTGCAAACAGGTTCTTTGCTTCTTTGGTTAAGTTTATTCCTAGGTATCTTAAATTTTTTTGTTGTTGCAATGGTAAGTGGGAGTTTTTTTTAGTTTCTCTTTCTGCGTGTTCAATATTGGTGTATAAAAATGCCAATGTTTTTGTATTCTGATACTTGGCAGAATTTATTTATTAAATCTAGTAGTTTTTTTATTGAGTCTTTAGGATTTTCTGTGTACAATATCATGTCATCTGCAAATAATGACAGTTTCACTTCTTCCTTTCCAATTTGGATCACTTTTATTTTCTTCTTGTCTTATTGCTGTGACTAAGATTTCTTGTACTATGTTAAATAAATTGGTGAAAGTGGACATTCCTGTCTTGTTCCTGTTCTTACAGGAAATGCTTTTAGTTCTTGCCATTGCGTATGATGTTGGATGTAAGTTTGTCATAAATTACCTTTATTATGTTGAGATATGATTCTTCTCTTTCTACTTTGCAGAGTTTTTATCAAAAATAGATGCTGGATTTTGTCGAATGCTTTTTCAGCATCTATTGATATGATCACATGATTTTTATCTTTCATGTTGTTTGTGTGGTGTATCACATTTATTGATGCACTAGCTTTGCATTCCTGGGATAATTCCCACTTGCTCATGGTGTATAATTTTTTAAATATATAGCTGAATTAGATTTGCTAAGAGTTTGTTGAGGATTTTGGCATCTGTGTTCATTAGGGATATTGGCCTGTAATTTTCTTTCTTTGTAATGTCTTTATCTGGTTCTGGGATTAAGATTAGGCTGGCCTCATAAAAAAAGCTTGGAAGTCTTCCTTCCTCTTGAATTTTTTGGAATAGTTTGAGGAGAATAGGTGATGGTTCTTCTTTGAATGTTTGATAAAACTCCCCTGTGTTGCCATCCACAGCAGGGCTTTTGTTTGCTGGGATTTCATTGATTAATTCTTCTATTTCCTTACTTGTTATTGGTCTGTTTAGGTTTTCTGACTCTTCCCAGTTGTTTTGTTATAGTATAAGATTCTAAGAATTTCTCCATTTCACCGGGTTGTCAAATTTGGTGTCATATATTTGTTCATAGTATTTTCTTACAATCCTTTGTATTTCTGTGGTGTCTGTTGTTACTTCACCTCTTTCATTTCTGATTTATTAATTTGGGTTCTCTCTCTTTGTTTCTTGGTGAATCTGGCTAAAGGTTGAACAATCTTGTTGATCTTTTCAAAGAACCAACTCTTGGTTTTATTGATCTTTTCTATTGTTTCTTTAGTCTCTGTGTCTTTTATTTCTGCTCTGATTATTTTTCAATTTTTATTAATTTATTTTTGTTATAGATGTTTCTCCTCCCCCTCCCAAGACACCCTCTCCCCATCCCACCCTCCCCACCCCCAGCATTGTTGTCTGTTTATTGGTTATGCATACATGCATATAAGTTCTTTGGTTCATCTCATCCATCCACCCTGGCCCCCTTCTCTGAGGTTAATCAGTCTGACCCTTACTCCTTTCTATGTCTCAGGGTCTATTTTGTTCATCAGTCCACCTTGTTCATTATGTTCCACAAATAAGTGAGATCATGTGGTATTTGTCTTTCTTTGATTGGATTATTTCGCTGAGCATAATACTCTCCAGGTCCTTTCATGTCATCTCAAAGGGTAAGAGATCTTTCTTTCTTACAACTGTATAGTATTCCATTGTATATATGTACCACAGCTTTTTTATCTACTCATCTATTGATGAACATGTGGGCTGTTTCCAGACCTTAGTGATTGTAAACAGTGCTGCTATGAACATAAGGGTACATATATTCTTTCTGATGAGTGTTTCAGGCTTCTTAAGATATATTCCTAGAAGTGGGATCACTGGGTCAAATGGCAGATCAACTTTTAATTTTTGAGGAAACACCATAGTGTTTTTCATAGTGGCTGCACCAGTCTGCATTCCCACCAGCAGTGTACGAGAGTCCCCTTTTCTTCTCACCCATGCAGACTACATCAAACTAAAAAGATTCTGCACAGCAAAAGAAACAACCATCAAAATAGAAAGGGAACCCACTATATCGGAGAGCATAAATGCCAACAATACATCAGATAAGGGGTTAATTTCCAAAATATATAGAGTGCTCATAAAACTCAACAGAAGGAAGACAAAAAAAACAATTTAAAAATGGGCAGAGGACCTAAATAGACATCTCTCCATAAAGGACATACAAATGGCCATGAGACATATGAAGAAATTCTCTGCTCTAATTTTTATTATTTCCTTCCTTCTAATAATTCTGGGGGGGGGGGGTTGTTTTTTTTTTGCTGTTGTTGTTCTCTTTCTAAATCTTTAAGTTGTTGGGTTAAATAGTGTATTAGAAATTTTTCTTCTTTCTTGAGGTAGACCTGTATTGCTATAAACTTCCCTGGCAGGGCTGCTTTTGCTACATCCCATAGATTTTATACTGTAGTGTGTTCATTTTCATTAGTTTCCAGGAAATTTTTTATTTTTCTCAATATCACTGGCAAACAATTTGTTGTTTAATAACATGCTATTTAGCCTTCATGTGTATGAATGTTTTTGAGTGTTTTTATTGCAATTGATATTTAGTTTCATGCCATTGTGATCTGAGAAGATTCTTGATATAATTTCAATCCTTTTGAATTTGTAGAGACTTACTTGGTGTCTTAAAATGTGGTCTATCTTCAAGAATGTCCTGTGTGCACTTGAGAAGAGTGTATATTCTACAGCTTTAGGGTGAAATGTTCTGTAAATATCAATTAAGTCAAACTGATCTAGTGCATCATTTAAGGACTCTGTTTCCTTGTTAATTTTTTTGTCTTGAGGATCTATCCAGTGGCATCAGTGGGGTGTTAAAGTAACCCACTATGATTGTATTGCTATTGATCTCTCCCTTGAAGTCCTCCAGAAGTTATTAAATATATTTTGGTGTTCCTATATTTGGTGCCTATATGTTTACCAGGGTTATATCTTCTTGATGGATTGATCCCTTTAATATTATGCAGTGATCTTTTTTGTCTCTCATAATGGCCCTAGCTTTTTTTTTTATTTCCATTTGCCTAAAAAAATTTTACCATCCCTTCACTTTCATCCTGTGTGAGTCTTTTGTTGTGAGGTGGGTCTCTTGTAGACAGCATATATATGGGATGTGTTTTCTTATCTAATCAGCTACCCTATGTCTTTTGATTGGAGCATTTAAGCCATTTACATTTAAGGTTATTATTGATAGATACTTGTTAGTTATCATTTTTATTTTATGCCCGTGTTCCTCTCTCTCTCTCTCTCTCTCTCTCTCTTTCTCTCTCTCTCTCTCTCTCATTTCTTCTTCTTACAACAGTCCCTTTAGCATTTCTTGCAGTGCTGGTTTGGTGGTGGTAAATTTCTTTAGCTTTCTTTGTCTGTGAAGTTTTTTCTTTCACCTTCAATGTTGAATGATAGCCTTGCTGGATAGAGTAGTCTTGGATTCAGATCCTTGCCTTTCATTACTTTGTATATTTCATGCCACTCCCTCTGGCCTGCAGTGTTTCTGTTGACAAATCAACTGACAGTCTAATGAGAGTTCCCTTGTAGGTAATTTTCTGTTTCTCTCTTGCTTCCTTTAAGATTCTTTCTTTGTCTTTAATGTTTGTCATTTTAATTATAATGTGTCTAGCTGGGGGTCTTTATGGGTTCATCTTGCTTGAGACTCTCTGTGTTTCCTGGACTTGTGTGACTTTTTCCTTCACCAAATTAGGGAAATTTTCTGTCATTATTTCTTCAGAGAGGTTCTCTTTTCCTTCTGGTACCTCTATGATGTGAATGTTGTTATGTTTTTTTATTATCCCACAGTTCCTTTAAACTCTCCTCTTGGTTTTTAAACTTTTTTTTCCCAATTTGCTGTTCTACTTGGGTGTTTTTTTCTACCTTGTCTTCTAACTTACTAATTTGGTCTTCACCTTCTTCTAATCTACTACTGTAGATTAGAAGGTATTTTTCATGACAGCTGTCATTATTTATATCCACTTGATTTTTATTCATAACTTCTACCTTTTTTTAAGCTGATGTAGTTCTCACTGAGCTCTTCATAGTTCTTAATAAGTTGCTTGTAGTTCTCACTAAATTGTTTGAGCACCCTTAAAATCATTGCTTTGCATTATTTATCTGACAAATCACTTACTTCTATTTCACATAGCTCCATTTCTGGTGATTCTCCTTCTCTTTAATTTGGTGGTGTTTCTTTGTCTCACCATTTTAGCTGACTGGTAGTTCTAGGCATGATGAGTGATGTTGGGATGCGTAGGCAGGTCAGTGTGTATCAAGTAAAGATGCCATGCCTCCCAGACTATTTTGGTGTGTGGCACTTCTTGCCTGCTGTGGGTTCTGGAGGATTGACAACTGGCAGTTACTTTTGGTCTTTTGTGGTAGGCGCTGCTGGGTTTTATGGGTCCAGCTGATTTTCTGCTGGGGTACATGGGTCCTACTAGAGCACTGCTGAGGTGCATGGCTCCATTGCTGGGATGCCCTGCTGGGATGCATGTGTACCACTGGTGAACTACTGGGGTGCATGGGTCCAGCTGGTACACTGCTGGAGTGAACTGCTGCTTGGTGGAGTTCAGCTCCTGATCAGTCACTGCTGATGCTGCTGGGAGTGAGTGTCAGCTCCTGGGTTGCACTGCTACTGCTGCTGCTGTTGCCAGGGGGGTGCTCTCAACTCTCAATCCTCTGCTGCTATTGAAAGCTGAGGATGCTCAGCTCCTGGGATATTGCTGCTGCTGGGGAAGGGGCTCCACTCCAAATCCACTGCTGCAGTTGTCAGAGGCAGGTCTTGGCTGCCCGAGTCTTGCTATTTGGGCTGAGGCACCACTCCTGATCAGTTCTGCTGATGCCACTGGGAATGGTTCTCAGTTATTGATCTGTGCTTCTGCTGCCTAGGGATGGATGGTTATCTGCTCCCTAGCCTCTGCTGCTTGGGGTGTGTATGGGCTCCCAAGCCTCAGCTGCTATTGGGGGTGAAGCTCCACTCCCACCCAGTCACTGCTACTATGAAGGATGGTGCTTTTCTCCCAAGCTGGTGCTACTGCTGCTGCAGGTGGTGCTGGCTCCAATCAGGCTGCTGCTGTGTGGTAATGGTACTCAGGTCCCAGCCAGTTGCAGCTTCCACAGCAGGCACCTTGACAGCCCACTACTGTGCACTGGTCAGCATTGACACAGTGGGTCTACTGGTGTGATGATGCAAAGCAGTGGCGGACTCAGGTCACTCAGCCCTAGCCACTCCCCACTGCCTTCTCCCAGAGAAGGCCAGTGAATCTTCCAAAATGGGGAAGTGCCCTGACAAGCCAGTTACCACAGTAGCCGACTGCTCCCCGTCCACAGCACTGGAACCCTCTGCCCTACATTTCTGCACTGCTCAAGGTTGGTTGTCCACACTCACATCCACTCACATTCTCTCACACTTTCTCACACTCTCACACACTCGCCCTTGTTCTGGTCCTGCCTGCCACCATCTTTTTAAAAAATAGATGTTTTATCTCTTGTGGAGAGGATGTATAGAGGAAAGGATCCAGAACCAAGCCCTGAAACCCTGGACTACTCCACCATTTGAAGGTAAGTTCCCAAAGTCATCAAAAAAGATTTAGAAGGAGTGACTAGGGAGGAACTGGGTTAAAGTTAATGCAAAACAGAATATGATGAGCACACTGGAGTGACTGCTGCACTTGACAACAAGTCAGATTGATCATATAATATATTGTCCAAATGATAAACTTACTTTTTTTGAGAATGAAAGTGACAGTTATTGACTTCCAGTCAAAATGGCGGCATAGGTAAACACGTTATCACGTCCACCCACAACCACATCAGAGTTACAACTAAACTACAGAACAACCATCATTCAAAACCACCTGAAATCAAGCTGAATGAAAGTCCTACAACCATGAAATTTTAAAAGTAGCCACACCAAGACAGGTAGGAGGGGTGGAGGCAGATGAGCTGTTCCCACAACCATATGTGGCGAATAAATATCAGGAGGGTACCTCAGTTGGGAAGGTCCTCCCTGAAAACTGAGTGGTCTCCATCCCACACCAGGTGCCCCACTCAGGGTTCAAGTGCCTCAAAGAGAAGTCCCCATAACTTCTGGCTGAAAAAAACAGTGGAAACTGAGGCTCAGGAAGGCTGAGGCAGCTGGAGCCCCAGGCAGCTCCTCTTAAAGAGCCCACACATGGACTTATCAGACTCATTCCCTCTAAGCATGAAGGAAAGTCAGTTCAAGGGGTGCCAGAAACATACAGGGAAGAACTGAGCTGTTTGGCATTGAAGCGAGGGCTGGAGAGGGGGCTTTCTCCAGGACAAATGTGCTGTCAGAGGCCTATGTTCCTTTGGTGAGCCCTTCCCTCACAAGGCCAGCAGACAGCTGCCATATCTGGGACTCCAGAAACCTGGCTCACACTGGTTGCCCCGCCCTGGTGATTCCCCGAGGCCCTGCCCCACCCAACTTTCAGGTTCACCCAAGCTGTTGCCAATTGCTTTACCATAGGATTGGGCTGTCTTGGATCCTGCTTCAGGTTTTCTAAGTTCTTTCAAACAAGCAGCATCTGGTCTCAGCTAGTCCCATACCTCTTGTTAAGCAATACATAGAAACAGACACAGGGAGGCAGCCAAAATGAGGAGACACAGAAACAGTACCCAAATGAAAGAATAGAACAAAACCCCAAGAAAAGAACTAAGCAAAATGGAGATAAGCAACCTAACAGATGCTGAGTTCAAAACACTGCTTATAAGGATGCTCAATAAGCTTAGTGAGAACTTAAAGGAACTTAGTGAGGGCCTCAAGAGCATAAAAAAGGACCAGTCAGAAATTAAGGAAGCATTAACTGAAATAAATAATAATTTACACAGATTCAATAGTAGAGTAGGTAAAGCCAAGAAGCAAACCATCAATTTGGAATATAAGGAAGCAAAAAACACCCAATCAGAACAGCAAAAAGAAAAAAAGTCCAAAAAAAATGAGGATAGTGTAAAGAGCCTCTGGGACAACTTCAAGCATGCCAACATTTGCATCTTGAGGGGTGCCAAAAGGAGAAGAGAGAAAACAAGAAATTGAAAACCTACTTGAAACAATAATGGCAGAAAACTTCCCTAACTTGGTGAAGGAAACAGACATACACATCCAGGAAGCACAGAGAGTTCCAAACAAGATGAACTCCAAGAGGCCCACATCAAGACACATCATCATCAAAATGCAAAAGGTTCAAGACAAAGAGAGTATCTTAAAAGCAGCAGAAGAAAAGCAGTTAGTTACCTACAAGGGAGTTCCCATAAGACTGTCAGCTGATTTCTCAAAAGAAACTTTGCAGGCAAGAAGGGAGTGGCAAGAAATATTCAGAGTGATGAAAAGCAACAACCTACAACCAAGGTTACTCTATCCTGCAAAGCTGTCATTTAGAATCGATGGCCATATAAAAAGTTTCCCAGGCAAGGAAAAGCTAAAGGAGTTCATCACCACCAAACCATTATTATATGAAATGTTGAAGGGTCTTCTCGAAGAAAAAGATAAAAAATATGAACAAACAAAATGGCAATGAATACATATCTATCAACAATTTAATCTACAAACAAAATGAACAAGCAGAACAGAAACATTCTCATAGATATAGAGAACATTCTGTTGGTTGCCAGATGGAAGGGGGTTTGGGGAAATGGGTGAAAAAGGTGAAGGGATTAAGAGGTACAAATTGGTTGCTAGACTGACAAATTTCAAAGGGAAAGGGGGTTGAGGGGTGGGAAGAAATCAACCAAAGAACTTATCTGCATATATGCATAACCAATGGACACAGACAACAGTGTGGGAAAAGGCAGGGGGAGGGCAGGAGTCGGGAGGGGTGGGGGGTCAATGGGGAAATAAATGAAGAACATCTGTAATACATTCAACAATAAAGTTAAAAAATAAAATGTAAATTTAAAAAAGATAGTGAAAGTTATTGAAAATTAACACTGGAGCAACTGGTGTAAACAGGGATGCCTGGGGAAATCCTAGACATTAGTAACATTGACAAGGTTATCAAAAATTTTATCTAAAATTGTGCTGTTCAGCGCATAGCCATCCACCATGTGTAGCTATTGGAGAGTGTACAAAGTGGTGGTGAAGTAAATGGTAGCTACATAGACAATCTCCCAGGACCAAACTGGAATTACAACTAAAATAAAAACAAGTCATTGGAAAAAAGCAACAAAAAAGCAGCTTGAGAGGACCATATAACCAGGGAATCGAGCCTGGTAGGTCTGCAGAAGCACATGAGATGGGCTGGGAGCCCATGGACAGCAGTGGTCTTAGCTGTGAGCAGCAACCTTGAGGTTAAAATCTCAAGCTGGCTCATCAATCCAGATGACAAGGACAAAGCACTAGATTAGCCACAGCCATTTTGGCAGAAGGAGGGGGAACTGGACTGGAACTGTGTGGGGACACTCAGGATTTGGAGAGAGCTCAGAGTTTTTGCTGAGTTGGGGCCATACAAGACGGTGGCCATCTTGATCCTTCCTGAAGCTCTGGAGAGAAGCAGCAGCTCCTCCCTTGGGGATTTAACCCCACCCAGCTGTGCCAAAGAAATGCAAATTGAAGCTCATTAACAACCAGCATCTGCCCCACCCTCAAGAAATCTTCTTACACTGAACACTTGAGGGAGTTTTTTTATTCAACTAAGAATCAAAGGCTCTTCAAGTAACTGAGACTAATAGACTTCAAGCAAAAAGCTTGAAAATAATTGATCCTTTCCTGGGCTTGAAAATCTACCCAGAGTAAAGTAAAACTTGACAGTGGTGTTTAACATGGATCCTCCCATGCTCATCCAAACCCAGTAGAGGGAGCCATAAACAGCAGAACACCAACAACCACAGGGAGATTTTGGCAGGCTTCAAAACCCACGGATAGCCAAAATGGTGAAACAAAGAAACAAATCCAAAATGAAAGAACAAGAGACCTCTACCAAAGATGAAATAAATGAAATGCAGTTAAGCAAGTTATCAGAGGTAGAGTTCAGAGCCATGATCTTGAGGAAGCTCAACAGCATGTGTAAGGACATCAACTCCATGAGTAAAGATATAGAAACATTAAAAACCAACCAATTGGAAATTAAAAACCGCCAAGAAGAAATGAAGAATGGCAGAGCAGAAATCACCTCACACCTGTCAGAATGGCCACCATCAACAAATTATCAAACAACACATGTTGGCGAGGGTGTGGAGAAAAGAGGACTCTAATACACTGCTGGTAGGAATGTAGACTGGTGCAGTCACTATGGAAAACAATATAGTGTTACCTCAAAAAATTAAAAATTGAATTGCCATTTGACCAAGTAATTTTACTTCTAGAATATATCCTAAGAAGCCTGAAACACCAAGCAGAAAGAATATATGTACCCCCATGTTCATAGTAGCACTATTTACAATAGCTAAGATTTGGAAACAACCCAAATGTCCATCAGTGAACGAATGCATAAAAAAGCTGTGTTACATATACCCAATAAAGTACTATGCAGCTGTAAGAAAGAAAGATCTCTTAATCTTTGAGATGACATGGAGGGACCTGGAAAGTATTATCCTAAGCAAAACAAGCGAAACAGAGAAAAACAAATATTATATGATCTCACTTATTTGTGGAATATAATGTACATAACAGTCTGAGGAATGGGGTAGTCCCAGAGACTTGGAAGTGTGGTACAGACTGACAATCTACAGAAGAGGGGTTGGTGGGAGAGAGATAAACCACAGAAGTTATATGCATGTATGCATGAACAATGGACATGGACAACAAAGCTGGGGACAGAAGGGAGGGGGGAATCAGTGGGGAGAAAAGGAGAAACATCTGTAATAAAAACAAATTAATTTAAAAGAAATAAAAATAAATTAAAATTAAAATTATAAAAAGAACACATTGGAAGGACTAAACAGCAGAGTAGAGGAAGCTGAGGACCAGATCAGTGAATTTGAAGACAAGATAGCCCTGGCCATTCTGGCTCAGCGGTTAGAGAATTGGCTGTGGTCCACAGAGACCCGGGTTTGGTTCCCGCAAAGGGCACATACCTTGGTTGCAGTTTGTCCCTGGCCCTGGATGGGTCATGCAGGTGGCATCCACTCATTGTGTCCCTTTTATGTCAATGTTTCTTTCTCTCTCTTCTTCTTTCCCACTCTATCTGAACAACAACAAAAAAATGTCCTCGGGTGAGGATGAAAAAAAAAAAGACAGGGTAGAAAATATCAAAAAATCAGAAAAGCAAAAGTAAAAAACAGATAGACAACTTAAGAGAACTGTGGGACAACTGAAAAAATAATAATATTTGCATCATAGGAGTCTCTAAAGAAGAAAAAAAATGAGCAAGGGTTAGAGAATATATTTGAAGAAATAGTGACAGAAAACTTTCCTAATTTGGTGAAGGAATAAGGCATTCAAGTTCAAGAAACACAGAGAGCCCCAAATAAGAAGAACACAAACAGGCCTACACCAAGACACGTAGTAATTAAAATGCCAAAAATTAAAGACAAAGAGAAAATCCTAAAGGCAGCAAGAGATAAGCAACAGGTTACCTACAAAGGAGCCCCATAAGGCTCTCAGCTGACTTCTCACTATGTGTGGCTATTGGAAATTAAAATGTTCTGTAAGTGTGAAATACTCACCACATTTTAAAGACTTAGTACAAAAAAGAAACAATGCATTAAAATGTCTTTACATAGATTACATGATTAAATAATAGTATGTTGCATATATTAAGCAAATATATTAATAAAATTTGAAAAATCAGGTGTAATAAAAATATTATTCATGGCAAATATTTATTCTGTTATATATATATGTATATTTTTATCCTCACCTGAGGACATTTTTCCATTTTTTGCTCAGATAGAGTGGGAAAGAGAAAGAAAGAGAGAAACATCAACATGAAAGAGACACATTGAGTGGGTGCCACACACACGACCCAACCAGGGCTGGGGACAAACTGCAACCAAGGTATGTGCCCTTAGCAGGAACCGGACATGGATCTCTCTTCATTGCAGGCTGACGCTCTAACTGCTGAGCCAAACCAGCCAGGGCTACATTTTTTTTTTATCTTAACTTTCTATAGATTCTATATTCCCCTTTAATTCTTTAATGTCTTGAAACATCTGACAAAAATCAGTTAACTATGCTTTTTTAATTATTATTTTTTATTAATTAATATCCAGCCTGGCCAGTGTTGCTCAGTGGTTGAGCATTGACCCATGCACCAAGAGGTCACTGGTGCGATTCCTATTCAGGGCACATGCCCAGGTTATGGGCCAAATCTCCAGTGGGGGGCATGCAGGAAGTAACCAATTGATGTTCTCTCTCATCGATGTTTTCATCTCTCTCTCTCCTTCTCCCTCTCTCTATAAAATCAGTAAAGAAAAAAAAATTAATGACTTTCTTCTATTTTAACTCAATCCTAAACTTCAGTGCAGCTAAATTACAGTCAATTTTAATTATCCAGCATTAAATGAAGGGAAAGGAAATAAAGACAGACAAAGAGAGGCACAAAACTAAATCATACTGGGCTACAGAAGAGTTTATTCCCATCCCTTGATCTGCACCTGGCACCAGCCCACCTCTCACCTCCACCCTACTTCCAGTGATGGAGGATCCAACCCATACTGATAAGAAGTGTCCAGGTTACTACAGATAGTACACTAGGGAATGAAAGAGTTCACTGTGCCTTTTTTTTTTATCCTCACCCAAGAACATTTTTCCATTTTTTGTTCAAATAGAGTGGGAGGAAAAGAGAGAAAGAGAAACATCAATGTGAAAGGGACACATTGAGTGGCAGCCATCCACATGACCCAACCGGGCTGGGGACAAACTGCAACCAAGATATGCGCCCCTAGTGAGAACCAAACACGGGTTTCTATGGACCACAGACCGACGCTCTAACCTCTGAGCCAAACCAGTCAGGGTAACTGTGTATTCTTTTTTTTTTCCTCATCCGAGGACTTTTTTTCCATTTTTTTGTTCAGGTAGAGTGGGAGGGGGAGAGGGAGAGAGAGAGAGAGAGAGAAAGAGAGAGAGAGAGAGAGAAACATCGATGTGAAAGGGACACATCGAGGGGCTGCCACCCGCATGACCAACCAGGTCCAGGGACAAACTGCAACCAAGGTACATGCCCTTAGCGGGAACGGAACCCGGGTCTCTCGGGACCGCAGGCCGATGCTCTAACTGCTGAGCCAAACCGGCCAGGGCTTTTTTTTTTTTTTTTTTTTTTTTAATTTTATTTTTGTTACAGATGTTTCTCCTTTTCTACCCCATTGACAGCCTCCCCCTGTTCCTCCCTGCTCTGTCTCCGGCTTTGTTGTCCATGTCCATTGGTAATGCGTACACGCATATAAGTTCTGTGGTTTATCTTTTCCCTCTCCCCAACACCACTCTTCTGAGAGTTGTCAGTCAATACCCTACTTCCATGTTTCTGGGTCTACCCTATTCCTCAGACTGTTATGTTCATTATATTCCACAAATAAGTGAGATCATGTGGTATTTGTCTTTTTCTGCATGGCTTGTTTTACTTAGGATAATTCTTTCCAGGTCCCTTCATGTCATCTCAAAAGATAAGAGATCTTTCTTTCTTACAGCTGCATAGTACTCCATTGTGTATTTGTACCATAGTGTTTTTATCCATTCATCTACTGATGGACACTCGGGCTGTTTCCAGATCTTAGCTACTGCAAATAGTGCTGCTATGAACATGGGGGTACATATATTCTTTCTGATTGGTTTTTCAGGCTTCTTAGAGTGTATTCCTAGAAGTGGGATCTCTGGGTCAAATGGAAGTTCAATTATTAATTTTTTGAGGTAACACCATATTGTTTTCCATAGTGGATGCACCAGTCTGCATTCCCACCAGCAGTGTATTAGAGTCCCCTTCTCTCCACACCCTTGCCAACACTTGTTGTTTGATGATATTTTTATGGCGGCCATTCTGACAGGTGTGAGATGATACCTTATTAATGATTGAATTTGCATCTCTCTGATGATGAGTAATGTTGAGCATTTCTTCATATGTTTCCTGGCCATTTGTATGTCATTTGGAGAGGTGTCTATTTGGTTCCTCTGCCCATTTTTTAATTGGGTTCTTTGTCTTCATTTTGTTGAGTTGTATGACTACTCTATATATTTTGGAAATTACCCCTTATATGATGTATCATTGGCAATGATGTTCTCCCATGCAATGGGCTGCCTTTCCATTTTGATGGTTGTTTCTTTTGCTGTGCAGAAGCTTTTGAGTTTGATGTAGTCCCATGTTTTCATTTTTTCCTTTGTTTCTATTGATTGAAGTGATATATCAGTTAAAATTCTGCTGCATATAATGTCCGAAATTTTGTGGCCTACATTTTCTTCTAGAATTTTTATGGATTCATAGGTCACATTTAAGGCTTTTATCTATTTTGAGTTTATTTTTGTGTATGGTGTAATTTGATGGTCTAGTTTCATATTTTTGCATGTAGCTGTTCAATTTTCCCAACACCATTCATTAAAGAGGCTGTTTTACTCCATTGTATGCTCTTGTCTCTTTTGTGGAATATTAATTGAGCATAGTGTCTTGGGTCCAATTCGAGGTTTTCGATTCTGTTTCACTGGTCTATATGTCTGTTCTTGGGCCAGTACCAGGCTGTTTTGATTACAGTTGCTTTGTAGCATAACCTTATATCTGGTAATATGACTCCACCTACTTTGTCCTTCTTTTTAAAGATTGCTGTGGTTATTCAGGCCCTTTTTGGGTTTTCTATGAACTTTTGAAGTATTTGTTCTAGTTCTGTAAAATATGTCATTGGTTTTTGATGGGGATTGCATTGAATCTATAGATTGCTTTGGGTAATATGGACATTTTAATGATGTTAATTCTTCCAATCAATGAATAAGGTATGTGCTTCCACGTTTTTATATCTTCCTCTATTTCTTTTTTCAAAGTTTTTTGCAAATAGGTCTGTTACTTTTTTGGTAAAGTTTATTCCTAGGTATCTTAATTTTTTTGCCATGATAATAAATGGAATTGTTTCTTCAGTTTCTCTTTCTGTGAGTTCATCATTGGTGTATAAGAATGCTGTCGATATCTTGACGTTAATTTTGTATCCTGCTACTTTGCCAAATTCATTTATTAAGTCCAGTAGATTTTTGGTGAGTCGTTAGAGTTTTCTATATATAATATCATGTCATCTGCAAATAATGACAGTTTCACTTCCTCCTTTCTAATTTTGATCCCTTTTTTTCCTTCCTGTCTGATCGCTGTGGCTAAGACTTCCAGTACAAAGTTAAGTGAGAGTGGCAAAAGTGGGCTTATCCCTGTCTTGTTCCTGTTCTTAAGGAAAATGCTTTTAGTTTCTGTCCATTGAGTATGATGTTGGCTGTAGGTCTTTCATATATGGCCTTTATTATGTCGAGATGCAATCCCTCTATTGCCACATTTCTGAGTGTTTTTATCAAAAATGGATGCTGGATTATGTCAAATGGTTTTTCAGCATCTATTGATATGATCATGTGGTTTTTATTCTTTTTGTTTCTGTGGTGTATCACATTTATTGATTTTGAAAATTGTATTAGCCTTGCATCCCTGGGATGAATCCCACTTGGTCATGGTGAATAATTTTTTTGATGTATTGCTGTATCTGGTTTGCTAATACTTTGTTCAGGATTTTGGTGTGTATGTTCATCAGGGATATTGGCCTGTAGTTTTCTTTCTTTGTAGTGTCTTTTTTTGGTTTTGGAATTAGAATATGCTGGCCTCCTATAACGAGTTTGGAAGTATTCCTTCCTCTTAAATTTTTTAGAATAGTTTGAGGAGAATGGGTGCTAGTTCTTCTTTTAATGTTCAGTAAAACTCCTCCATGAAGCCATCCAGGCCTGGGCTTTTGTTTGATGGATGAGTCTTGAATACCTTTTCAATTTTCTTAGTTGTTATTGGTCTTTTCAAGTTTTCTTCCTCTTCCTGGTCCAGTTTTGGGCAACTGTGTGTTTCTAGAAATTTTTCCATTTGGCTTAGATTGCCAACTTTGTTGCCATATAATTGTTCATAGTTGTTGCTAATGATCTTTGTATTCTGTGGTGTCAGTTGTTACTTCTCTTTCATTTCTGATTTTGTGTATTGTATTTAGGTTCTCTCTCTTTGTTTCTTAGTGAATCTAACTAACGATCCATTAATCTTGTTTATCTTTTTGAAAAACCAGCTCTTTGTTTCATTGATTCTTTGAATTGTTTTTTTGGTCTCTATGTTATTTATTTCTGCTCTGATCTTTACTATTTCCTTCCTTCTACTCGCTCTGGGGTTTTCTTTTTGTTTTCTTTCTAATTCTTTGTATTGTGAGGTTAGACACTCAATTAAAAATTTTTTTTGTTTCTTTAGGTAGGCCTGTAGTGCTATGAACTTCCTTCTCAGAACTGCTTTTGCTGCATCCATTGATTTTCTGTTGTGTTTTTATTTCTATTGATTTCCAAGAAGTTTTTAATTTCTTCCTTGATGTCCTTGGTAACCCGTTCATTGTTTAATAACATTCTATTTAGCCTCCATTTGTTCAAATGTCTTTGCATGTTTTTGTTGCAATTGATTTCTTGCTTCATGCCATTGTGATCTGAGAAGATGCTTGATATGATTTCAATCTTCTTGAATTTGTAAAGATTTAGTTTGTGTCCTATCATGTGGTCTATCTTTGAGAATGTCCCATGTGCACTTGAGAAGAATGTGTATTCTGTAGTTTTGGGGTGTAATTCTCTGTAGATATTTATTAAATCCATTTGCTCTAGTGCTTCATTTAGAATCTCTGTTACCTTGCTAATTTTTTGTCTAGAGGATCTATCTAGTGGTGTCAGCGGAGTGTTGAAGTCCCCTGCTATGATTGTATTGCCGTCTATTTTTCCTTTGAGTCCTCCAGAAGATTTTTAATATATTTTGGTGCTCCTATATTGGGTGCATATATGTTTATCAAGGTTATATCTTCCTGTTGGATAGATCCTTTCAATATTATGTAGTGGCCTTCTTTGTCTCTTGTTATGGCCTTTATTTTGAAATCTATTTTATCAGATATGAGTATTGCTACCCCACCTTTTTTTTCCTTTCTTCTTGCTTGGAAGATTTTTTTCATCCCTTCACTTTCAACCTATGTGAGTCTTTTGTTGTGAGGTGGGTCTCTTCTAAACCACATATGAGTCTTGTTTTCATATCCAATGAGCTACTCTGTATCTTTAATAGGAGATACATTTTACATTTTACATTTAAGGTTATTATTGATATGTACTTATTTATTGCCATTTTTTTATTGTAGTTATATTTTTCTTTCCATTTCTTCTACTAATTACAGCAGTTCTTTTAACATTTTTTGCAGTGCTGGTTTGGTGCTAATGTATTCCCTTAGCCTTTTTTTTTCTGGGAAGCTCTTTATTTGACCTTCTATTTTGAATAATAGCCTTCATGGGTAGAGTGTTCTTGGATTCAGATCTTTGTTTTATATGACCTTGATTACTTCATGCCATGTCTTTCTAGCCTGTAGTGTTTCTGTTGAGAAGTCAGCTGTGAGCCTTTTGGGGGTTCCTTTGTAGGTAACCTGTTCCTTATCTCTTCTGCTTTTAGGATTTTTTGTTTGTGTTTAATTTTTGGCATTTTGATTACTATGTGTCTTGGTGTGGGCTTGTTTGGGTTCTTGTTAGTTGGGGCTCTCTGTGTTTCTTGAACTTGCATGCCTTCTTTCTTCATCAAATTAAGAAAGCTTTCTGTCACTATTTCTTCAAATATATTGTCTAACCCTTGCTCATTTCTTCTTCTCCAGGGACTCCTATGATGCAAATATTATTACATTTTAGTTGTCCCACAATTCTTTTAAGCTGTCTTCTTGTTTTTTAATTGTTTTTTTCTTTTGGTTTTCTGATTGGTTGATTTTTTCTACCCTGTCTTCTAATTCACTGATCCGGTCCTCAGCTTCCTCTACTCTTCTCTTTAGACCTTTCAATGTGTTCTTTATTTTTGATGTGTCATTCTTCATTTCTTCTTGGTGGTTTTTAATTTCCAACTGGTTGATTTTTAACATCTCTATGTCCTTACTCATGCTGTTGAGCTTCCTCAAGTTCAAGGTTCTGAATTCTAGCTCTGTTAACTTGCCTAACTTCTCCACATTTATTTCATTCAGTAGAGATCTCTTGTTTTTTCATTTGACTTTTTTTGTGTATGTGTTTCACCATTTTGGCTATCACTGTGGGCTTTGGAGCCTGCCAAATTTTCCCTGTGGGTGTTGGTGTTCTGCTGGTTGTGGCTCCCCCTCCTGTGTTTGGATGTGCAAGGGAGGACCCATATTACACACCACTGTCAAGTCTTACTTTTCTGGTTAGAGTTGCTAGCCCAGGAATGCTATAATTGTTCTCTAGCTTTTTGCCTGGAGGCTATCAGTAGTGATTACTTGCAGAGCCTTGGGTTCTCAGTTAAATGAAAAATTTCCTCAGGTGCTCAGCATAATAGGATTTCCCGAGGGTGGGGCACATGCTGGTTTTTAGTGAGCCTCAATTTGCATTTCAATGGTCCAACTGGGTGGGTTTGAATCTCCAAGGGAGGGGCTGCTGCCTCTCCCCAGAGCCCTGGGAAGGAGTAAGATGGCCACCGTCCTGCGTGGCTTCAACTGAGGCCTTAAGTAGTCCCCCTTATATTCCTGACTGTTTCCACCAACAAGTTCCAGTCCTCGCAGCACACACCCTCCTGTGCGGAGCCCAATAAGTGGCTTTGCATGTTAGCTTCTTCCCAGCTCTGTCGCGCATGTGGGAGGCACTTGGGGTTTATCCAAGAGCACTGCTCACAGCTAAGGCTGCTGCTGTCTGTGGGCTTCCAGCTTCTTCTCGGGCCTCCGCAATTTTACCAGGATCAAGTCAGTGTCCTTGGTTATATGATCCTCTCAAGCTGATTTTCTGTTGCTTTTTCCCATCAATTTGTCTTTATTTAATTGCACTTCCAGTTTGGTCCTGGGAGACCGTCTGTGTAGCTTCCATTCACTTTGCCACCATTTTGGAATCTCTTGACTGTGCTTTCTTAATTAAACTTGGTTGACACCACACTGGTCTTTTCCAATTTCAGACTCTTGATATCATGGCTGGCTTGACTTATGGTAACAACTGATTTACTAAGTGTCTACTATGCTCATTTAGATTGACTTTCTTTGAGTAGTTTTCAAATACTCCCAGCTACATATTTCAGAATTCCAATTTTATCAGAAACCCTGCAAAAAAGCAGTAGGGTCATTTCTTTTTATTACTATTGTCAATTCTTATTTGTTTACTTTTTTATACAACTTAGAACTATGGGTACTCTTACAGACAAAACCACTGGACTCATGCTAAGTCTTAACCACATTTGTTCAAAGCCAAAAACGTTATGCTTTATAATTTTTTTTATTTATGTCAATTCAGCTACTTCTTGTCAATTTAAAAAAACAAGTGTTGCTGTTCACCTTTAGTAGCTACCCACTGGGAAGACTTTCTTCTATTGTCCAAGATGCTACTTTGATCACATTCTGCTCAACATCTTTACATTTTTGTCTTATCCTGACAAGAAAAAGTATTTTCTGAATGTTTGTGTGTGCATGACTCATTCATACATTCATTCAACAAGCATTTATTAAGCACACTTACTAGGTGTCACACACTGTTAGACATTTGGGTAGAAATAACAAATAAGGTACAGTCTAACAATGCCAGGCATGTGGGCATTTACTAAGTATTTATTAAATGAATAAATATAGCCCCTGGCTGTGGAGCTCAAATTGTACAGGAAGAGGCAATTATGTAAATATTTCATTATATTGCAGCATGACAAGTACTAGAGTGAAAGTATATACAAAATGCAGTGAAAGCGGAGAACTGCTTCATTCCCTGATCTACTTCACTGGGAAACATAAGGAAGGTTCACAGAGGAAGTGGTATGTGAGTTAAAACAAACAAAAATGAAGGCCTGGAGTTCAGAATTTATATTTGAACATCACCACCAACCAAATAAATTTAAAGCTGACTACATCTAAAAGTATGATTACAAGCCAAAGCTCACTTGATTTTTCATATGCTTGGGGATGCCAATAAAGGCTGCAAATTCACTGTGACTAGTTGGTCCTCTTCAATTTTGGTGTCTCAAGTTATCAGATTTGCTTCTATTCCCCAAGTGCTCATGACCTTTGGACCCCAAGAAAGACATTGATGAGCCTTATAAATAATCATGCCAGATGAGGAGATGTTTAATAAGGTGGGTTTACCAAGGTGGGAGGATAAAAGAATCCCCCATTAGACCACTGCCATTTACTTCTATTGTTAACCACTGAAGTTATCCATGAATACTGACTCTCAGGAGGACGCTGTGGCACCTGTCTATACTCTTTGTCTTCCAGCCACCAAGGATACTAGGTAATATACACAGTGGAGTTTTTTCTTTTTCATTATGAGGGTGCCAAGCAGAATTCTGAGAACCTCCAGTATAAAGACTTACTCCTATAAGAATCTACAAGAGATTCTCTGCCTTGTATCACACAAGAAAAACAAGTAGCAAAGAGGAGTAGATGGACACATGGCGTTAGCAAGAATCAAGCTCCCAGGCTAATACAGTCAGAGGGTGGAGAGAGATCTGGCATTTCTCCAGTGTTGCCTTCATTCAAATTTGATCTCTCCAACAATTACAAATACCTGAAAACTCAATCTTATTGAATTCCCTCAAATCAAAATAAAAGTAAAAATTTAAAAGATCTCAAACTCTGCATTGAACTTGCATTAATCATTCATTTCATCACCATATTACAGGCATCCTACTTTGCACTATATGTAGAGTATTAAAGTCATGATTCTCTGATTTTCAAAGTTTTATGTTTATTGGTAATTCCAAAATAATCCTTTACTATTCACTTCCATTATCTCACTTAATTCAATCTCACAGCAGTGTCACAACAGCTGACCATGCCCTCCTTCCTTCTTGAAGGCATCATGACACCACATTCCTTGTAGGATTTTTCTTCCCTTTTCCATTCCAAAGGTCACATTATCCTGGGGCTTGACCTTCTCATCTTGCTATAATTTCTCATTAAGTAATCTCAACCACTTTTAAGGCTTAGCAACAGCCATGACTCCTAAATTTTGACTCCCAGATTTGACTATTAAGTTGAAATTTAGAAACATGGATTTGCCAATCTGACACCTCCATTTTACTGTCTCATTAAAGTATTACATATCTGCCCTGGCCGGTTTGGCTCAGCAGTTAAAGCGTTGGCCTGTGGTCCAGAAAGACTGGGTTTGGTTTCCGCTAGGGACATGTACCTCGGTTACAGTTTGTCCCCGGCCCTGGTTGGGTGGTGCAGGTAGCAGCCACTTGATGTGTCCCTATCATGTTGATGTTTCTCTCTCTCTCTCTCTCTCTCTCTCTCTCTCTCTCTCTCTCTCTCTCTCCCCTCCCTCCCCCTCCCCCTCTCCCTCCCCCTCCCAATCCCACTCTATCTGAACAAAAAATGAGGGAAAAAATGTCCTCGGTGAGGATAAAAAAAAAAAGTATCACATCTTTGGTTGTCAATAGGTTTTTTTGTTCATAATCAAATGCCTAAAAATAAAACAAAAAATATATATATCTTCATTGCTAGTTTATCCAAATGTCATGCCCATACTCCATGATTAGAGAAAATGATTTTGACTATAGCCCATGAATCTGTCTAGGACACATGCTAAGCTTTGAACCATAATATGTTGTTATTTCAGTGAAAGTCTGATACATTTATTTATTTATTTAATCCTCACCCGAGGACACTTTTCCATTGTTTGTTCAGGTAGCATGGGAGGGAGAGAGAGAGAGAAACATCGATGTGAAAGGGACACATCAAGTGGCTGCCACCTGCACGACCAACCATGGCCGGGGACAAACTGCAACTGAGGTGCATGCCCTTAGCAGAAAACAAAGCTGGGTCTCTCTGGATCACAGGCCAATGCTGTAACCACTGAGCCAAATCAGCCAGGGTGAAAGTCTGATACATTTAAACTTATTTTCAAAACGAATTACTTAGATTAATAAATTACTACTTCTGACTTTAAGTCATGCCAATGACAAGACTTAGAAATTTTCCTCCAGAAGGAAAAATATACCTATTTACTATGAATATTTAAAACACCAAGATAAGTATATGATAAAGTATGGCAAATAACTTAATAATTGTTATGCTAAGTGTAAAAATAATGCATTACAAAAAAGCTTTTAGATTATCTGCTAGCTTCCTTTGTTTCTCAAAATCCCCTCTTCAAAGCATGGCCTAAAGCAGTATAATGTTCACACAACTAAAGAAATTATTTATCATAGTCCAGCCAGTGTGGCTCAGTTGGTTGAGCATCATTTCATGCACTAAGAGGTCATTGGTTTAATTTCTGGTAAGGGCACATGCCCAGGTTGTGGGTTTGATTCATTCTAGTAGGGGGCATGCAGGAGGCAGCTGATCTATGTTTCTCTCTCATCAGTGTTTCTATCTCTCTCTCTCTAAAAATCAATAAAAACATAATTTTAAAATAGAAATTAGTTAGCCTAATTGGAATAGTCATTGAAATAAAATTAATGGCAAATATCTAGCTTGAAGCTATATTAACATTAAGAAATACAATAAAATTAAACCAAGTTACCTTTTATTGCACAAGAGTAGAATGACACTATGCATTCTTTCCATTCACATTGAATAAGTGACTTATAATACAGTCGGGTCTGTGTGGGTCATTCTGAAAAAAGTAGTGTAGATATAGCTACATCTCAAATACTAACCCAGTGTTCTCAACTCGTTTAATGATGAGCTAAGACTCTATTTAAGAATGTATTAAATGCCTACCAGAATAGTCAATAACCAATCAGCAAGAACTCTTTTGACCCTTTTACCAGGAGGACTACATCACTATATGTAGAATTTATACCCAGGTAATTTATAGTCTGAAGCAGATACTTCTGAGAGTGAATGTGCCACAAATAATAATTAGAAAGTGTTTTTTAAATCCTAGGTTTAAATTAAGTTGAGAATTAAAATAAACTTTTAATTATTGAAGCCTAAGGAGAAGGATGTCGGAAGATCCTAAATTCACTTGTTCAATAAATATGTATTGAGTACCTCTGGTTAAAAAGATTGTGTAGTACTTTGTGAAAGAATACAAAAATCCTTTAAAAAATAAAATACATGAAAATGGTTCAAATTAGGTATAAAACTGATGAACAAGAAGCACATGATAAATGAAAATCATTGCCAATGTAAGGAACATTCAAACTCGTAAAGAATTTTTAAGAGTTATTTGAGTCAAACTGACAATTGTCAGAAAGCAAAATCTTAACAGATTGAGAAAACACTCCTGAAAATGGCAGTTTTACCACTTATTTTATACATCAGAATCAAAGGGGAAGTTGAAAGGGGTTACATAAAATTCACTGGGAGGTGGGAGAAAGCAAAGCCAGGAAATCTCTGGGATTGATAAAAAGTAAAACAAATAGACACAGACTTCTTTTACATGGGTGGGTATAAAATAGTTAACAGCCAACAAGTAATATGATAATAATAACAATAAGGATATTTGTAGTCTCTGCTCTGGTGAGTGGTTGTGCTTTGAGGGGTCTGGAAAAAAGAAATTACTTTGATATTCTAAAGGCATATTATCAGGTGTGTTCTCTTAGATGCAAAAAGACAATAGTCAGGCTCAGATAGGATGAAGATTGACCTTTTTTAGGGAAAAATACCACCCTAGGACATGACAACCTACCATGAACTGCCTTTAGTTAGAAAGTTTTAATTTCATACCATCCTATGTGGTTACTTTTGGTATCAGTTTGTAAGGCCGCCATGCTAGCCTCCCCTGGGCTGGTTGGGTTTAGTATGTGGCCTCCCCTTTTTGTTCTTTCATCCAGTTTCCCCTTTTGATCATAAATAAATCTGAAAGATGCATTGATGATCAACCATTCGTTGAATAACATGGTCCCGTGGTGCTACAAAGGCTCATTCCTAGGAAGTCTTACAGTCAGCAATTGTCTTAGTAAACAGAGTGGAACCCAGGGGATGGGGAAAGACCATAACCTTAAATCAGTGGTTCTCAACCTCCCTAATGCCGTGACTCTTTAATACAGTTCCTCATGTTGTGGTGACCCCCAACTATAAAATTATTTTTGTTGCTACTTCATAACTGTAATTTTGCTACTGTTATGAATTGTAATGTAAATATCTGATATGCAGGATGTATTTTTGTTGTTACAAATTGAACAGAATTAAAGCATAGTGATTAATCACAAAAATAATATGTAATTATATATTGTGAAATATTTATTTCTAATTACAAATAAATAAAATTTTGTCTTGAAGCATGATGTAGCATGGGTAACAGTCTTCATATAACAACAGTAAACTACATTGCTACATTTTGTGACAGTATGCATAAAAATCCAACATCAGATTGCTTCTTTCTCACCAGATCAGAAATTCTCGGGGCAGTCTTTGCAAGAGCACAATGAAGCTCATCTTCCACAACAAGTCTACCTCTGTATTTAGACTTGATATTCAACAAGCTGGAAAACCCTGTTTCACAAAGATATGTTGTTGGAAATGGAAGAAGACAGTGCAACACAGTCTCAGAGAGAACAGGATATGACTGCAAACACTTGACCCAGAATTTTGTTACTGGCATTGTAGAGAAATCACATCTTGCTGCATCAGTGAACTCCTCTTGTGCTGTCTCAGGAACATCTTCAACTCTGACTGTGAATGGGATTCTGACAAGTGCAAATGGGGTGTCATGTAAATTTGAAAAGTATGATGAAATTTTGTCTGCAAGTGTTCTTTCACAGAAATCATCATCGTAATCCTTTTGTCTGGTTCAATGTCATGTTCCTCAAAGAAAGCAGATAAGGGAGGCAACATGTAAATTTTATTTTTATCTAATTTTTTTTTGCCAATGCTGAAGTTTCATTTGGAATGATCAGATCTTTTCAGACAAATTGAGGCATGTTGCATTTGGTCCTTGCAGTGATAGATTTAACTCATTCAAGATGGCAAAGATGGCAACCAAGTAAGCTATTTTCTGAAGTTCACTTTTATTGCTGAAAAGTGCTTCAAGCTGCAGTCCTGCTTTCTGATTAAAAAATGTCTTGAGTTTAGAAATGAAGCTCAAAAACACATTTTAAAACTTTCCCTGTCAACGACCATCTCACTTTAGGGTGAAATAGCAGAGCATTGTTTAGTGCATCCAACTCGTTGCACAGTTGCAAAAACAGTCAACTGTTTAAAGTGCTTGCCTTTACAAAATTGATAGAACTTATGATGCTTTTCATTACTTTTTGTAACTCTTGTGGCAGCATCTTCATTGCTAATATTTGCCAATAAATCATACAGTGAGTTTCGACAACTTTTGGTGACTCATTTAGTACCAAACATTGAAATCCAGAATGACATCCTAGCATAGCTGGTTTCCATCTGTACAAACACCACAAACCTTTTCCCAAGAGATCTTATGCTCTTTCAGAAATGAAACAACTGTGTCAAATACATCTCTCTTTTCAAGAGGTTTGCAAAAAAGTAGTAGTCATTTCAAGAGTTTTGCAAAAAAGAAACTCAACTTTAAAGTTGCCATCATTAATATGCCTCATATAAACCAGTAACTGTGAACAGTTTGCAATGTCTGTAGATTCATCAAGCTGAATGCTAAATATTGGAAATGGAGCAGATTTAATTTTCTGGATTACCTGATCAAGAATATCAGCAGACATGTCATCTATTCTTCTGTGGACAGTGTCATTACATAAGGAAATTGCACTCAATTTTGTAACAAGTTTGTCTCTGATCATAACTCGAACAATGTCTTTGGCCATTGGCAACAGTAAATCCTCAGCAATGATGTGAGGTTTTATAGCTCTGGCGATTCTGAGTGCCACCAAATATGAAGCTTCAATGGCTGCTATGTTTTGTTTGTGGTACTTGCCACCAGTGTCAAGTCTGGCTTTCTTGAGTTCATCAGCTTTGCTTCTAAAATAGCTGGTATCCTTGCCGGCAAAGCTCGCATGCTTGATATTAAAATGGCATTTTAGTTTGCTGGGCTTCATAGATTTGGCTGATAGAACTTCATAACAAATAACACATTGCAGTTTCTCAATTCCTGCTGTAATTATTGAGGTAAAACCATACTGTAAAAATTCCTCCCTATATTTTCTTTTCTTAACATTCTTCCCTACACAATCCATTGTCATGGAATGGCTTGTTAATGAAAATAATATATTACAATAGCTTTAATAATACAAAAGATGATACATGGCATAGTTTAGTCAATACAGTTCATTAAAGTTTTCTATGATTTACCATTCTCTGTATTGTTGTGGTGTTTTTTTTACATACCTTTTACTATCACAAGGGGGAAGTATTCACATTAACCACAGCTGAATATAAAAAGACCGATCAATATGCAGATTAAGTTCCCATGGTACAGATATTATTTTTTGCAGTTGTTGATGATTTTACAGTACATAATTTTACACTTACCCAGTAATTATAATTCATGAAGTGTTGTTTTACCTCCAATACAGTAGCTACTTTTAACACAGTAGCTACTCTCTACACATGTGTGACTGGTCCTCATAAGTACATTATGGTGTCAACCCTGTCACATACACCTGTATTTGTACGAGGTTTACATGATGTGGTTGGCATGATGATGTCATCATGCCGGGTACTCGTATGTAGGTGTATTTGAATGTGGGCGGACCCACCTGGAGACAAATAGAGGAGTGGTGTCTCGGTTCCTAAGACCATCAGATATGTGTGTTTTCCGATGGTCTTAGGTGACCCCTGTGAAAGGGTCATTCTACTTCCAAAGGGGTTTTGACCCACAGGTTGAGAACCACTGCCTTAGATTGTATTCAAGGGTAATTTTTTTTTAAAAGAAAGAAAAGAAAAAGGCAGGTGAGTGGGAGAAAGTCAAATCCTACATGGCTTTATTAAAATATATTCTAGATCAGTTCTAGTTTTTGAGCTACCATGATCCAACTTTTTTTGCTGCATAAGTTTTGTTTTTCTGCATCCAGTATAATATTTACATACCAAAGACAAGAACAATGGTATTAAAACAGTAACACTGATTAGGAACACAAATATAATACTAGACAAGAAAAAGTGTGAGGGGAACAAACATCCCAGCTAACCAAATAACATTTTACATATATTATCATAGTCTCTCATAAAGTTAATAATATGGGTTCCTCCTTCATCCACAAAAGAATTTAGACTCTGTACTATTTTATTATCCAGAAGCTCTCATTTTTCTCTGGCCAGTTAGTTTCCCTAGAAATAACTTCATGGGAAGGATTAAGTTCAATTTCCCAATACACTGGATTTTCAGTATTGATATTATTATAGGTTTTATCAACCTCGGGCAAAGTCATTTACCTATAATTTTAGTATTACACCATATTCCTATAGTATTTAATGTAAATGTGGTGTTATTACAATAAAAATCACTTAGTATAACAGAAGAATTTTCTAACCCTTCCCAATAAAAATGTCCTTTTCTCATATACCATATGTTATTTGTTGGGATAGATACAATAGGTCAGTATTGGGTGAATTTTGTATTCCATATAGATTGGGGGCCTAACCATTCAACTCTTTGATTTTCAAAACCAGATTTTGAGATGAATTCCCTTTTTTGTTGTTGTTGTTTAAATATGATTCATCTACTTCCTATTGGAAGTATTCTAGTGTTATTGAGGATGTTCCCTATTTCAGCCTATGGAACTACTGAGAATCTCAGGTTAGAATCTAACCAAGGAGCCTGCGTTTTTAAAATACAACATTGTAGTTACATTTTTTATTCAAAATTTTTCAAAATCCAAGGGAACCATATGAGTTTTATAAATGTATGGCCTGGGCTTCTGCACCCGTTATAGCTGGCCATTGTTTCACAGCTACTTCAGATTTTATGTGCATTAGCATAGATAATAGGCCCTGTTGAGTTACAGGCATATTCTCACTGTTAGATTTTTTTTTTGATCCTCACCCAAGGACACTTTTCCATTTTTTGTCTGGATAGAGTGGGAGGGAGAGAGAGGGACAGAGAGAGAGAGAGAGAGAGAGAGAGAGAGAGAGAGAGAGAGAGAAACATTGATGTGAAAGGGACACATTGAGTGGCTGCCACCTGCACGACCTTACAGGGCAGGGACAAATGACAACCAAGGTATGTGCCCTTAGCGGGAACCGAACCCAGGTCTCTCAGGACCACAGGCTGACGCTCCAACCAGTGAGACAAACCAGCCAGGGCTCACTGCTGGATTTGTGCGTAAGTTTTTATAGTCTGTTGAGTTTGTTCTATCCACTGAGCTAAGGTCTCATTGCCTTACCATGCTGCTTCCCACCCAATTTCTTCTTGAAACAGCATTTTCTCTATATTTTACATAGAGTCTTTTTCTAATTAATGACATTCTTTATTAGGTACAAGTGCAGCTTGGGCCCTAAACCTCCAAAAATTCCTCCTTTTATTTGTATTTTTTTTCTTTTTTTGCTAATTTTATTTCTTTTTTTTAATTTATTTATTTGTTATTAATTAATTTTTGTTACAGATGTTTCTCCTTTTCCCCCACTGATTCCCCACTCCCCCTCCCTCCCTGCCCTTTCCCCAGTTTGTTATCCATGTCCACTGTTTATGCATACATGCATATAAATCCAGTGGCCCATCTCTTCCCCACTACCCCCCTATTTAGGGGATTGTCAGTCTGTATCCCACTTCTGCGTCTCTGGGACTACCCCCTTCCTCAGACTGTTATGTTCATTATATTCCACAAATAAGTGAGATCATATGAAACTTGACTTTCTATGTTTGGCTTGTTTCACTTAGAATGATACTTTCCAGGTCCCTCCATGTAGTCTCAAAGGATAAGAGATCTTTTTTCTTACAGCTGCATAGTACTCCATTGTGTATATGTACCACAGCTTTTTTACCCATTCATCTACTGATGGACACTTGGGCTGTTTCCAGATCTGAGCTATTGCAAATAGTGCTGCTACAAACATGGGGGTACATGTATCCTTTCTGGTTGGTGTTTCAGGCTTCTTAGGATATATTCTTAGAAGTGGGATCACTGGATCAAATGGAAGTTAAATTTTTAACTTTTTCAGGTAACACCATATTGTTTTCCATAGTGGCGGTACCAGTCTGCATTCCTACCAGCAGTGTACTATAGTCCCCTTTTCTCCACACACTCGCCAACACTTGTTGTTTGATGATTTATTGATGGCGGCAATTCTGACAGGTGTGAGGTGATACCTCATTGTTGTTTTAATTTGCATCTCTCTGATAATTAGTGATGATGAGCATTTCTTCATATGTTTCTTAGCAATTTGTATGTCCTGTTTAGGGAGGTGTCCATTCAGTTCCTCTGCCCTTTTTTTAATTGGATTCATTGTCTTCCTTTTGTGGAGATGTATGAGCACTCTCTATATATTGGAAATTAACCCCTTGTCTGATATATCATTGGCAATTATGCTCTCTCATACAGTGGGTAGCCTTTCCATTTTGATGATTGTATTTTTTGCTCTGCAGAAGCTTTTGAGTTTGATGTAGTCCCATGTGTTCATTTTCTCCTTTGTTTCTATTGCCTTAGATGATGAGTCAGTAAAAATTCTGCTGTGTATAATGTCTGAAATTTTGTTACCTACAGTCTCTTCTAGGATTTTTATGGATTCATGAGTTACATTTAAGTCTTTTATCCATTTTGAGTTTATTCTGGTGTAGGGTGTAAGTTGATGGTCTAGTTTTATTTTTTTGCAAGTAGCTGTCCAATTTTCCCAGCACCATTTATTAAAGAGGCTGTCCTTACTCCACTGTATGCTCTTGGTACCTTTGTCAAATATTAATTGAGCATATAGCCTTGGGTCCATTTCTGGGTTCTCTCTTCTGTTCCACTGGTCTATATGCCTGTTCTTGTGCCAGTACCAGGCTGTTTTGATTACAGTGGCTTTGTAGTATAACCTGAAATCTGGTATTGTGATCCCTCCAACTTTGTTCTTCCTTTTCAAGGTTGCTGTGGCTATTTGAGGCCTTTTTTGGTTCCATATGAATTTTTAAAATAATTGTTCTAATTCTGTGAAGTATGCTGTTGCTATTTTGATGGGGGTTGCGTTGAATCTGTAGATTGCTTTGGGTAATATGGACATTTTAATGATGTTAATTCTCCCAATCGATGAACAAGGTATGTGCTTCCACTTCTTTATATCTTCCTCTATTTCTTTTTTCAATGACTGTAGTTTTCTGCGAATCAGTCCTTTATTTTTTGGTTAAGTTTATTTCTAGGTATCTTAATTTTTTTGCTGCAATGGTAAATAGGATTTTTTGCTTACTTTTTCTTTCTGTGAGTTCATCATTGGTGTACAAGAATGCCATCGATTTCTTGACATTAATTTAGTATCCTGCTACTTTGCCAAATTCATTTATTAAGTCAGGTAAACTTTTGATGGAGTCTTTGGGGTCTTCTATGTACAGTATCATGTCATCTGCAAACAATGACAATTTCACTTCCTCCTTTCCAATTTGGATCCCTTTTATTTTTTCTTCCTGTCTGATTGCTGTGGCTAAGACTTCCAGTACTATGTTAAATAGGAGTGGCAAAAGTGGGCATCCTTGCCTTCTTCCTGTTCTTAAGGGAAATGCTTTTAGTTTTTGCCCTTTGAGTTTGATGTTGGCTGTAGGTCTTTTATATATGGCCTTTATTATATCTAAATATGATCCCTCTATTCCCACACTGCTGAGCGTTTTTATCAGAATCAGGTGCTGGATTTTGTTGAAGGCTTTTTCTGCATCTATTGATATTATCATATGGTTTTTTTTCTTCATTTTATTTATGTACTGTATCACGTTTATGGATTTGCGAATATTGTACCAGCCTTGCATCCCTGGGATGAATCCCACTTGGTCATGGTGGATACTTTTTTTGGTGTATTGCTGGATTCTATTTGCTAGTATTTTGTTTAGGATTTTGGCATCTATGTTCATCAGGGATATTGGCCTGTAGTTTTCTTTCTTGTTGTGTCTTTTCTGGTTTGGGAATTAGAATTATGCTGGCTTCATAAAACGAGTTTTGGAAGTCTTCCTTCTTCTTGAATTTTTTGAAATAGTTTGAGGAGAATGGGTATTAGTTCTTGTTTGAATGTTCGGTAAAACTCCCATGAAGCCATCCAGGCCTGGGCTTTTGTTTGCAGGGAGAGTCTTGATTACTTCTTCAATTTCTTCTGTTGTTATTGGTCTGTTCAAGTTTTCTCTCTCTTCCTGATCTAGTTTTGGGAGACTATGTGTTTCTAGAAATTTGTCCATTTCTCTTAGATTGTCGAATTTGTTGCCATATAATTGTTCATAGTAGTTGTTAACAATATTTTGTATTTCTGTGGTGTCAGTTGTTATCTCTCCTCTTTCATTCCTGATTCTGTGTATTTGGGTTCTCTCTCTTTGTTTCCTGGTGAGTCTAGCTAAGGGTCCATCAATCTTGTTTATCTTTTCGAAAAACCAGCTCTTTGTTTTATTAATCCTTTGCATTGTTTTTTTGATCTCTATGTCATTTATTTTTGCTCTGATCTTTACTATTTCCTTCCTTCTACTTGCTCTGGGGTTTTCTTTTTGTTTGCTCTCTAGTTCTTTAAGTTGTGAAGTTAGATAGTCTATTAAAGATTTTTCTTTTTTTTTTGAGGTAGGCCTGTAGTGCTATGAACTTCCCTCTCAGAACTGCTTTCACTGCATCCCATAGATTTTGTGTTGTTGTGTCTTCATTTTCATTGGTTTCCAGGAATTTTTTGATTCCTTCCTTGATCTCCTCGGTGACCCATTCATTGTTTAATAACATGCTATTTAGCTTCCATGTGTTCTAATGTCTTTGTATGTTCTTCTTGCAATTGATTTCTAGTTTCATGGCATTGTGATCTGAGAAGATGACTGATATAATTTCAAACTTCTTGAAATTGTAGAGACTTAGTTTGTGCCCTAACATGTGGTCTATCTTTGAGAATGTCCCATGTGCACTTGAGAAGAATGTGAATTCTGTAGTTTTGGGGTGTAGTTCTCTGTAGATATCTATTAAATCCATTTGGTCTAGTGCTTCATTTAGAGTCTCTGTTTCCTTGCTAATTTTTTGTCTAGAGGATTTTCCCTTGGAAGTCCACCAGAAGATTTTTAATATATTTTGGTGCTCTTAAATTGGGTGCATATATGTTAATCAAGGTTATGTCTTCCTGTTGGATAGATCCTTTCAATATTATGTAGTGCCCTCTTTTTCTCTAATTACGGTCTTCATTCTAAAATCTATTTTATCATATATAAGTATTGCTACCCCAGCTTTTTTTTTCTTTTCCATTTGCTTGGAAGATTTTTTTCCATCCCTTCATTTTCAATCTATGTGAGTCTTTTGTTGTGAGGTGGGTCTCTTGTAAACCATATATAGATGAGTCATGCTTTCTTATCCAATCAGCTACTCTGTGTCTTTTTATGGGAGCATTCAGTCCATTTACATTTAAGGTGCTTATTGATATGTACTTATTCATTGCCATTTTTGTTTAGTGTGGTTCTATTTTTCTTCCTATTTCTCCTGGTAATTACAGCAGTCTTTTTAACATTTCTGGCAGCACTGGTTTGGTGTTAGTGTATTCCCTTAGCCTTTTTCTTGTCTGGGAAGCTCTTTATTTGACCTTCTATTTTGAATGGCAGCCTTGCTGGGTAGAGTAGTCTTGGATTCAGATCCTTCTTTTTCATGACCTTGATTACTTCATGCCATTCCCTTCTGGCCTGTAGTGTTTCTTGTGAGAAGTCACCTGAGAGCCTTATGGGGTTTCCTTTGTAGGTAACCTGTTGCTCATCTCTTGCTGCTTTTAGGATTCTCTCTTTGTCTTTACTTTTTGGCAGTTTGATTACTATGTGTCTTGGTGTAGGCCTGTGTGGATTATTCTTACTTGGGGCTCTCTATGCTTCTTGAACTTGAATGCCTCCTTCCTTCACCAAATTAGGGAAGTTTTCTGTCACTATTTCTTTGAATATATTCTCTAACCCTTGCTTATTTTCTTCTTCTTCATGGACTCCTATGATGTGAATATTATTCCGTTTCCAGTTGTCCCACAGTTCTCTTAAGCTGTCTTCACAGTGGGCTTTGGAGTCTGCCAAATTTTCCCTGTGGGTGTTGGTGTTCTGCTGTTTGTGGCTCCCTCTCCTGGGTTTGGATGAGCCAGGGAGGATACACTTTAAACACCACTGTCAAGTCTTAGCTTTTCTGGGTAGTGTTGCTAGCCCACGGAATAGTAGTTATCCTCTAGCTTTTTTTGCCTGGAGGCTATTAGTAGAAGTCAGCTGAAGATCCTTGGTTTCTGAGTTGCCTGAAAAACTCCCTCAGGTGCTCAGTGTAAGAGGATTTCCCCAGGCTGGGGCAGCTGCTGGTTGTTAATGGGCCTCAATTAGCATTTCAATGGCCACCAGGTGGAGTTGAATCTCTGAGGGAGGGGCCTGGGAATGAGTAAAATGACCACAGTCCTGCGTGGCTGCACTCAGCAAAAGCTCTTAACACCCTCCAAAACCCGAGTGTCCCCACACAGTTCTAGTCCAGTCTGCCGTCTGTCTGCTGGAGTCCAAGGTGAGTGGCTGTTCCCAATTTAGCCTCTGTCTAGACTCTGCGTCGTGGAGCTGCCTGGGACTTTTAACCCGAGGGCGCTGCTTCCAGCCAAGGGTGGCCGCGGCTGGGTCACCACCGACAGGTTGCACTCAGCAAAAACCCCAGGACTGAGACGCGATAGCAGGACATTGCCAAGGTGGCAGCAGCTTCCAGCAGAGTCCCCTGGTCCCCGCGAGTTTGTGCGGCACCAGCCGAGGGCTTAGCACGCAGATTTCGCAGGAGTCAGCCTTGGTAGCAGCGTCCTGCTGATTCCCCCGGTCTCCGCCAGTCCGTGCTGTGCTGCACCAGCCGAGGGCTTAGCAGGCAGCAGAGTTTGCAGGACACAGGTGGAGTCACAGCCAAGGCTGCAGCAGCAACTTCCCACCGAGCCCCCTGGTCCCCTCCCAAACCGCTGCGGACCGTGGGCTCCCGGTCCCCTCTCGGGTCCTCGCAAGCCTACCAGGATTGAGTCAGTGTCCCTGGTTATGTGGTCCTCCAAGGTGTCTTTCGGTTGCCCCTTCCTGAAGATTTGCTTTTATTTTTGTTGTAAATCCAGTTTGGTCCTGGGAGATGGTCTCTGTAGCTCCATTCACTCTGCCGCCATTTCGAGCTTCGCCATTTTTATTCTTTATGCCTCTGGTTTTTTTCTCTATATATTTCTTGTTATTACAACAGTCCCTTAACATTTCTTGCAGTGCTGGTTTGATGGTAATAAGCCTCTTTAGCTGTTTGTGTGTGTGTGTGTGTGTGTGTGTGTGTGTGTGTGTGTGTGTGTTGTCTGGGAAGCTCTTTATTTTGAAGGGTCGCCTTACCAGATTGTCTTGCTTTCAGAATCTTGATTTTTTATTACCTTGAATACTTCATGCCATTCTTGGCCTGTAGGTTTTCTGTTGAAAAATCAGCTGACAGCCTTATAGTAGCTGCTTTGTAGGTATCAAATTGATTTTCTCTTGATGCCTTTATGATTCTCCTTATCTTTAATTTTTGGCATTTTAGTTATGATGTGTCTTGACATGCACCTCTTTTGGTTTGCTTGGGACTCTCTGTGCTTTCTGAACTTTTGTGACATTTTTGTTTATTAGGTTAGGGTTGTTTACTGTCATTATTTCTTCAAACAAATTCTATATTCCTTGCTCACTTTCTTCTCTTTCTGGTACTCCTATGATGTGGATATTTTTACATTTCATATTGTCCCACAGCTTGCTTAAATTGTCTTCCTGTTTTTTAATTGTTTTTTTTTTCTTTTTGGTTTTCTTATTGAGTGATTCTTTTTTACCCCCCTGTCTTTTAATTTGTTGATTTGAGTCTCAGCTTTCTCTAATCTGGTGTTTATTTCTTCCATTGTATTTATTCTATGTCATTCTTTTTTTGTGATGTGTAGTTTTTCATAATATATATATATATATTTATCCTCACCCCAGGACATTTTTACATTTATCTTCAGATAGAGTGGAAGGGAGAGAGGGAGGAAGAGAGAGAGAAACATCAATGTGAGAGAGACACATCGACTGGTTGCTACCCACACAACCCCAACTGGGGCTGGGGACAAACTGCAACCAAACTACATGCCCTTAGCAGGAACCAAACCTGGTACTCTCTGGTCCATGGGCTGACACTCTAACCGCGGAGCCAAATCAGCCAGGGGTATATATATTTTTTATCTTTTTAAACATCTTTATAATCATTACTCTGAACTATATATCTGATGAATTGCTTTTCTCCATATATTTAGATATTTTCCTGGATAATTTTCTTGTTCTTTTATTTGGGGTTTGTTTCTTTGCCTCCCCATTTTGGCTGCTTGTTTGAATTTATGTCTATGTATTAGGTAGATCTGCTATGCATCCCAGTCATGGTAGGGTAGCCTTATGTAGTGGGTTATCTGTGGGACCCAGTGGTGCAGTGTCTTTGATCGCCAGCCCTGGGTGCTCTAATAACATCCCTTGTGTGTGTTGTGTGGGCCCTCCTGTTGTAATTGAATCTTGATTGCCATTGGCCCATTTATGTATGGGCTTGACCCTCAGGCTGACTGACAGTGAGGTTTAATTCCCAGTACAGCATACGGAATGCTGTGCAGGTGCTTATCATGCAAAACAGAATTTGCCTGAGCAGGGTTCGGAGCCTGCAAATATCTCTCTAGGGATATACTGCTTGTGAAGCTTATCAAATCCTGTTCACTGTTGTCTAAAACTGGCCATTGGGTTTGTTGATTTTGGCCCTCTTTGAAGGTTGTCTGGTACAGGCCAATGTCAGACACTGTTTGTGAGTGGTCCTGAGTAATCTGTTTGAAGCTATCAATAATCCACAGCTTGTAGCTCCTTCTGCTGGGGGCTGGCTGCGTGTGGAAGGGACCAACCTGTGTACCAAGTCTGTTTTTACTAGCCATGGGCCCAGGAGCAGGTCAGGTAAACACTCCATGCATCCAGAGATATGCCTCTGCATGCATGTTGTCTGTTAGTCTCAGTCACTTAATAAGCCTCAGGTTGTAGTTCTCTGCAGGGTTTAAGCTCCACAGGTGGAGTTAGATTGATTCCAATAAATAGAGCTATTGCTTCTCCCCAGCTGCATTGATGGGGGAGCTTTGCCTGAGAAAGATGGCTTCTTCAGCATGGGGGAATGACTTAGCACAGGGATCCTGGTGGCTGTTCTCTCAGCTCTCTCCTCAGAGCCATCAACCCCAGACTCTCCTTATGCATCTCTAGTCCACTCTGCCCTTCCTTTGCCAGAGCTCCTGCTGAGTAGATGCAAATAAAGTTTTATGTGGCTCCTTAAGAGTGTGCCTGTGGCCCTGGCTGTTTTGCTCAGTGGTTAGAGAATTGGTCCCTGGACCAATGAGTCTCAGGTTTGATTCTGGTCAAGGGCATGTACCTTGGTTGAGATTCATTTCTGGCCCTGATTGGGGTCATGCAGGAGGCAACCAGTCGATGTGTCCCTCTCATGTTGATGTTTCTCTCTCTCTCTTTTTCTCTCTCTTCCTCCCACTCTATCTGAACAAAAATGGAAAAATATCCTTGGGTGAGAATTAAGAAAAAAAGAAAGAAAGAAATTAAAAAAAAAAAAAAGGAAAAAGAGCGTGCCTGTGTTTCTAGCCATCTTTCTCTGCTGTATAGAACTCCTGGTGCTTTTCACAGCCAGATGTTATGTGGGCACCTTTCTTGGTTCTGTTACTCAGGGTTAGGAAGCCCAGCTTGGTGTTTAGACCCCAGACTTCTCAGGGGGATCACCCCACAGCTGAGCTGTCCTTCCAGAACTTTAGCTCTGGTGGAAGCCCACACTGGCCCTCTCACACCTCCACACTTCCTACTAGTCTTTTTTTTTTTATCCTCACCCGAGGACATTTTTCCATATTTTGTTCAGATAGAGTGGGAGGGAGGGAGGGAAGGGGAAAGAGAGAGAGAGAGAGAGAGAGAGAGAGAGAGAATGACATCAACATGAAAGGGACACATCAAGTGGTTGCCACCTGCACAACCCAACCAGGGCTGGGGACAAACTGCAACTGAGATACGTGCTCTTAGCGGGAACTGAACCCAGGTCTCTCTGGACCACAGGCCGATGCTCTAACCACTTAGCCACCAGCCAGGGCCTTACTAGTCTTGATGTCGCCTTGTCTTTACATTGTTGGTTATAGGGATTCTCTCAAACTAGTCTTTAGTTGGTTATTCAGTATGATTTTTCAATATTTTAGCTGTTTGGTCCTGGGACAATGTCAGTGTAGCTTCCACCTAATGCTCTTCCATCTTGAAATCCCTTCTTATGTTTTTTTAATAAAAACAATATCTTTCTCCTCAGATCCCCTCCTTTATTAGATATGAAAGATTGAGCTTGGGTGCCTGCTAAACTTTCCCATGTACTAAACAACAGTATTCTGATTATCAGTTATGATAATGAAGTTATTGGTTTGTTGGCCACACATTTGTCTTCTCCTACTATTAATATAGGCTTTGGTACATTTTTTTCTGGATATATCTATTATAAAGGACCCATCTTGTATGGATATGTTGTAGCTCACTGTCCTTAGAATCCAACTTGTCTTTAAGCTGCCCTAATTAACAACCTCAGAGACAGCAAGACGAACAATGGGGAATATTATAGAGGGCTTTAGCCCCATAAAAATTAACCAAGGTTTGACCTTCACTGGGAATTTGAAAAGCAACATCCTTCAAGAAAAGGGAGGACAGAAATGGCCCCAAGGCCAGAGTGTCCTGCATGCTCTGTAAAGAAACTGATAGGGAGAAACTGAAGCTCCCTTTACCCCATAAAACTGTAACTGTTCAACATGTGTGTATTGCACCTGACTGACCGCTGATATCCGTCTCGAATTTGTTAGTTTTTAAAACTTGGATAATGGAATGAATAACAGAATAGATGTATGCTGACCCAGTTTTCCCAGTTCCCTTTCACCTCAGCTCCCTCCCACCTTCGTTCCCTCCTGCTTATCGCTAACTGCCTCTGCTTCTGTTCAAGCGGCTTGCTTGCTCTGCTAAACTCTTGAATGACCCCTGCCCTATATAAGCAACCCTCCCCCTGAGCTCGGGGCTGCAGTTCTCCTCTGTGTAGGTTGGCTGCAGTCCCTGCGCAGGTAATAAAACATCCCCCAAAACTGAAAAATGGAGTCTGAGTGTGGTCGATCTCCTGGGTTACAACAGATACCTCCAAGAACAACTGCTTGATAATTCCCCTGGTAGAATTATATATGGATCTAATCTAGATGAATAGTGTATATAGAGATAGATGATGAAATCTAAGAAAAATATCTGGATATTATGGTAGAAGGCTTGCAGTGACCTGTCCTATCTATCATAGTACATCTTATCCTTGGACTTACCTGTTATGCTCTTGTGGCTGGATGTCAATGAAAGAAAAAAATATTGATTGATTCCCATTTCAGAAATTATCAGCATTAGTTGTTAGGTTGATATGTTTGTAATCACCCAATGCTCCTTTCTTCCTGGATGCTTGTGGGAAGCTTATAAAATATCCAAACTAGCTCATTTTGGGGTTACCTCCCTCATTTAACTATGGCATGGGAAACTCAACATTTTTGGGTTCATTCAGTATACCCCAATTGCTCCCAAGACATAGCTACCAAATGGCAACATTCCTGATGAATCCAACAACATTGGCCCTCCATAAGAAATAAAAGGAGGGAGACTAGAAAAATGGCGGTGGAGTGAATGGAGCTACACAGACCATCTCCCAGGACCAAACTGGATTCACAACGAAAATAAAGGCAAATCGTCAGGAAGGGGCAATTGAAAGACACCTTGGAGGACCACTTAACCAGGGTCACCGACTCAATCCTGGTAGGCTTGCGAGGACGCGAGAGGGGGCCTGGAGCCCATGGTCCACAGAGGCCTGGGTGGGGATCAGGGGATTCCGCGGCAGGAAGTGGCTGCTAAACCCACTGCAGCCAGTTGGGGGACGGGAAACTCCATGGCAGGAAGTTGCTACTAAAGCCTCTGCTGCCACCCCGCCCCATTCCTGCAAACTCTCCTGTGGGAACTCTCCTGCCTCCCAAACACTCGGCTGGGGCCCACGGACTCGCTGGGGCCAGGGAACTCGGCGGCGGCGGTGGCGGCAGGAAGTTGCTGCTAAAGCCTCTGTTGAGACCCTGCCCAGTCCTGCAAACTCTGCTGCCTCCCAAGCCCTTGGCTGGGCACGCACTCCCTGGGGCCAGGGAACTCGGCAGTGGCAGCGGCTGCAGGAAGTTGCTGCTAAAGCCTCCCCTGTGACCCCGTCTAAGTCCTGCAAACCCTGCTACCTGCTAAGCCCTCGGCTGGTGCCTCAAGGGCTGGCACGGACTGTCTCCAACCAGTGGATTCAACTGGACGCTCTGGGTGCTAAGTCCTCGACTGGTGCCACACAGACTCACGGGGAACAGGGGACTCTGCTAGAGCTGCAGCAACCCTGGCAGTATCCCGCTACCGCGGCTCAGTCCTGGGGATTCTGCTGAGTGCAAAACCCTCTGCTGGTGCCACAGCCTTGGCCGCCCTTGGCAGGAAGCAGCGCAATTGCGTTAAAAGTCCCACACGGCTCCATGACTCAGAGTCTAGACAGAGGCTGAATTGGCAGCAGCCACTGACCTTGAGCTCCAGCAGAGGGAAGGCAGACTGGACTGGAACTGTGTGGGGACACTAGAGTTTTGAAGGGTGCTAAGAGCTTTCGCTGAGTGCAGCCAAGCAGGACTGTGGTCATTTTGCTCCTTCCCAGGGCCCTGGGGAGAGGTGAGGCAGAGGCCACTCCCTCAGAGATTCAATCACACCTGGAGGCCATTGAAATGCTACTTGAGGCCCATTAGCAATCAGCAGCTGCCCCAACCTCGGGAAATCCTCTTACACTGCGCACCTGAGGGCGTTTTTCAGGCAACTCAGAAACCAAGGGTCTTCAGGTGACCTCTACTAATAGCGTCCAGGCAAAAAAAAAAAAAAAAAGCTACAGGATAACTACCATTCCACCATTCCCTGGGCTAGCAACACTAACCAGAAAAGCTAAGACTTGAACGTGGTGTTTAAAGTGGGTCCTGCCTGGCTCATCCAAACCCAGGAGAGGGAACCACAAACAACAGAACACCAACACCCACAGGGAAAATTTGGCAGACTCCAAAGCCCACTGTGATAGCCAAAATGGTGAAAAACAGAAACAAAAGCCAAATGAAAGAACAAGAGACCTCTACCAAAGATGAGATAAATGAGGTGCAGTTAAGCAAGTTAACAGAACTACAATTTGAGCCATGATGTTGAGGAAGCTTAACAGCATGTGTAAGGACATGAGAACCATGAGTAAAGACATACAAATGAAAAATCAACCAGTTGGAAATTAAAAACCAACAGGAAGAAATGAAGAATGACATATCAGAAATGAAAAACACATTGGAAGGTCTAAAAAGCAGAGTAGGGGAAGCTGAGGACCGGATCAGTGAATTAGAAGACAGGGTAGAAAAAATCAACCAATCAGAAAACCAAAAGGAAAAAACGATTAAAAAACAGGAAGACAGCTTAAGAGAACTGTGGGACAACTGGAAACAGAATAATATTCATATCATAGGAGTCCCTGAAGAAGAAGAAAATGAGCAAGATTAGAGAATATATTCAAAGAAATAGTGACATAAAACTTCCTTAATTTGGTGAAGGAAGAAGGCATTCAAGTTCAAGAAACACAGAGAGCCCCAAGTAAGAAGAACCCAAACAGGCCCACACCAAGACACATAGTAATCAAACTGCCAAAAATTTAAGACAAAGAGAGAATCCTAAAAGCAGCAAGAGATGAGCAACAGGTTACCTACAAAGGAAACCCCATAAGGCTCTCAATTGACTTCTCACAAGAAACACTACAGGCCAGAAGGGAATGGCATGAAGTAATCAAGGTCAGGAAAAACAAGGATCTGAATCCAAGAATACTCTACCCAGCAAGGCTATCATTCAAAATAGAAGGGCAAATAAAGAGTTTGCCAGACAAAAAAAAAGGCTAAGGGAATACATTAGCACCAAAACAGCACTGCAAGAAATGTTAAAAGGACTGCTGTAATTGCCAGGATAAATGGGAAGAAAAATAGAACCACACTAAAAAAAAATGGCAATAAATAAGTAATGGACTGAATGCTCCCATAAAAGTTCAAAGATTAGCTGATAGAAAAAGAAAGTATGACTCATCTATATGTTGTTTACAAAAGACCCACCTCACAACCAAAGACTCACATCGATTGAAAGTGAAGGGATGGAAAAAAATCTTCCAAGCAAATGGAAAAGAAAAAAAGCTGGGGTAGCAATACTCATATCTGATAAAATAGATTTCAGAATGAAGACCATAATGAGACACAAAGAAGGCCACTACGTAATATTGAAAGGATCTATCCAACAGGAAGATATAACCTTGATAAACATAAATGCACCCAATAGAGGACCACCAAAATATATTTAAAAACTTCTGGAGGACTTCCAAGGAGAAATCAATAGCAATACAATCATAGCAGGGGACTTCAACACCCCGCTGACATCACTGGATAGATACTCTAGACAAAAAATTAGCAAGGAAACAGAGACGCTAAGTGAAGCACTAGACCAAATGGATTTAATAGATATCTACAGAGAACTACACCCAAAAACTACAGAATTCACATTCTTCTCAAGTGCACATGGGACATTCTCAAAGATAGAGCACATGTTAGGACAAAACTAAGTCTCTACAAGTTCAAGAAGACTGAAATCATATCAAGCATCTTCTGAGATCACAATGCCATGAAACTAGAAATCAATTGCAAACAAGAACAGGGCTTCACAGGGGAGTTTTACCGAACATTCAAAAAAGAACTAATACCCATTCTTCTCAAACTATTTCAAAAAATTCAAGAAGAAGGAAGACTTCCAAACTCATTTTATGAAGCCAGCATAATTCTAATTCCAAAACCAGAAAAAGACACAACAAAGAAAGAAAACTATAGGCCAATATCCCTGATGAACATAGATGCCAAAATCCTGAACAAAATACTAGCAAATCAGATCCAGCAATACACCAAAAAAATTATCCACCATAACCAAGTGAGATTCATCCCAGGGATGCAAGGCTGGTACAATATTCGCAAATCCATAAATGTGATACACCACATAAATAAAATGAAGAATAAAAACCACATGGTCATATCAATAGATGCCGAAAAAGGCTTCGACAAAATCCAGCAGCCATTTTTTTATAAAAACGCTCAACAGTGTGGGAATAGAGGGATCATATCTAGATATAGTAAAGGCCATATATGAAAGACCTACAGCCAACATCATACTCAATGGGCAAAAAAATAAATGCATTTCCCTTAAGACCAGGAACAAGGCAAGGATGCCCACTTTTGCCACTCTTATTTAACATAGTACTGGAAGTCTTAGCCACAGCAATCATACAGGAAGAAAAATAAAAGGGATCCAAACTGGAAAGTAGGAAGTGAAACTGTCATTATTTGCAGATGACATGATACTATACATAGAAAACCCAAAGACTCCATCAAAAGTTTACTAGACTTAATATATAAATTTGGCAAACTAGCAGGATAAAAAATAAACGTCAATAAATTGATGGCATTCCTATACACCAATGATGAACTCAAAGAAAGAGAAACTAAGAAAACAATCCCATTTCTCATTGTGGAAAAAACATTAAGATACCTAGGAATAAACTTAACCAAAGAAATAAAGGACCTATTCGCAGAAAACTACAGGACATTGAAAAAAGAAATAGAGGAAGATATAAAAAAAAAGTGGAAGCATGTACCCTGTTCATGGATTGGGAAAATCAACATCATTAAAATGTCCATATTACCCAAAGCAATCTATAGATTCAACGCAATCCCCATCAAAATACCAATGGCATACTTCACAGAATTAGAACAAGTACTTTAAAAGTGTATATGGAACCAAAAAAGACCTCGAATAGCCACAGCAATCTTGAAAAGGAAGAACAAAGTTGGAGGGATCACATTACCAGATTTCAGGTTATACTACAAAGCCACTGTAATCAAAACAGCCTGGTACTGGCACAGAACCAGGCATATAGACTAGTGGTACAGAACAGAGAACCCAGAAATGGACCCAAGGCAATATGCTCAATTAATATTTGACAAAGGTGGCAAGAGCATACAGTGGAGTAAGGACATTCTCGTTAATAAATGGTGCTGGGAAAATTAGACAGCTACTTGCAGAAAAATGAAACTAGACCATCAACTTCCACCCTAAACGAGAATAAACTCAAAATTTATAAAATACTTAAATTTGACTCATGAATACATAAAAATCCTAAAAGAATCTGTAGGCAACAAAATTTCATACATCACACGCAGCAGAATTTTCACTGACACCACCTAAGGCAATAGAAACAAAGGAGAACATGAACACATGGGACTACATCAAACTCAAAAGCTTCTGCACAGCGAAAGATACAATCATCAAAACGGAAAGGCTACCCACTGTACGGGAGAGCATTCTTGCCAATGATATATCAGACAAGGGGTAAATTTCCAATACATATAGAGTGATCATACAACTCCACAAAAGGAAGACAAAGAACCCAATTAAATAATGGGCAGAGGAACTAAATAGACACCTCTCCAAACAGGACACACAAATGGCTAAGAGACATATGAAGAAATGCTCATCATCATTAATCATCAGAGAGATGCAAATTAAAAAAACAATGAGGTATCACCTCACACCTGTCAGAATGGCCGCCATCAACATATCATCAAACAACAAGTGTTGGCGATGGTGCGGAGAAAAGGGAATCTAGTACACTGCTGATGGGAATGCAGGCTGGTGCAGCCACTATGGAAAACAATATGGTGTTACCTCAAAAAATTAAAAATTGAACTTCCATTTGACCCAGTGATCCCACTTCTAGGAATATACCCTAAGAAGCCTGAAACACCAGTCAGAAAGAATATATGTACCCCCATGTTTATAGCAGCATTATTTACAATAACTAAGATCTGGAAACAGCCCAAGTGACCATCAGTAGACAAATGGATAAAAAACTGTCGTACATATACACAATGGAGTACTACGCAACTGTAAGACAGAAAGATCTCTTATCCTTTGAGACTACATGGAGGGACCTGGAAAGTATCATCCTAAGTGAAACAAGCCAAACAGAGAAAGACAAGTTTCATATGATCTCACTTATTTGTGGAATGTAATGCACATAACAGTCTGAGAAATGGGGTAGTCCCAGAGATGTGGAAGTGTGGTACAGACTGACAATAACCAGAAGAGTGGGTGCTGGGGGAGAGATAAACGACAGAACTTATATGCATGTATGCATGAACAATGGACATGGACAACAAACTGGGGAAAGGGCAGGGAGGGTGGGGGAGGGGGCAATCTGTGGGGGAAGAAGGATAAACTTCTGTAACAAAAAGTAATTAGTAAAATAAATAAATAAATAAATAAATAAATAAATAAATAAATAAAAAAAAATCAAAATAGAAAGACATAGATTAGACTGGCCAGTGTGGCTCAGTGGATTGAGTGTCGACTGATAGACTGTGAGGTCCAAGTTCAATTTTATTCAGGGCACCTGCCTGGGTTGTAGGCTCGATCCCCAATAGGGGCCATGCAGGAGGCAGCCAATAGATATTTCTCTCTCACATCGGTGTTTCTATCTCTCCCTTCCTCTCTCTCTAGGAAAAAAAGAAAAAGAAAAAAATCAATAAAAGTTTTTTTTTTAATAAAAGCATAGAGTAGCTAAATTGATATGAAAATATGACCCATATATATGCTGTTTTCAAAAACCCACCTCAGAACAAATGATTCACACAGGAGGAAAATGAAGAGATGGAAAAAATTTTTCCAGAAAACTGGAAACAAACAAACAAAAGTATGAGTAGCAATGCTTATATCTGACACAATAGGCTTAGAGGCAAAGGCCTTTTAAAAAAGACAAAGAAGGTCCCTACATAATACTAAAAGGATCATTCCAACAAGAAGATATAACCCTGGCATACATATATGTGCCCAATAGAGGAGCATCTAAATATATTAAAAAGAAACTCTTGATCCATCCCCAGGCAACAGAAGCACAGACCAGCAGCTGAAACCCATCCCCAAAAACTACAACAAAAGCTGAGCAGGAGATAATCCCCAAGGGGCAGCAGTACTCCCCAGCCTCCAGCAGCAGTACCTGGGGCTCCATAGAGACCTGTGCTGTTCAGGAGCTCACAAGAGCAGTGGGAAACCAGAGCCCCAGAGAGACTGGTGTGATCCAGCTGCCCGCCTGTGGGCACTGCAGGGTGCAAGGGCACCAGAGAGGCCTGTGCAATCAAGCAGGGACTGTGTGATCTAGTTACCCACAGGACCTGCAGGGTGCTGCAGCACCAGAGAGGCCTGTGCAACCCAGCAAGGACTGTGCGATCTAGTTACCTACAGGACCTGCGACATGCTTGAGCACCAGAGAGGCCTGTATGACCTAGCAGGGACTATGCCATCCAATTACTTGTGGAAACTGCAGGGTGCTGAAGCACCAGAGAGGCCTGTGTGACTCAGCAGGGACTGTGTGATCAAGTTATCCCCAGACCTGCAGGGTGCTGAAACATCAGAGAGGCCTGTGCAACCCAGCAAGGACTGTGTGATCTAGTTACCCACAGGACTTGTAGAGTGATGAAGCACCAGAGAAGCCTGCATGACCCAGCAGGGACTGTGCAATCCAGTTACCTGCAGGACATGCAGGGTTCTAAAGCACCAGCGAGGCCTGTGCAACCCAGCAGACCATAACATAGGCATAGAGCCAGGTCCCCAAAGGGACTGTGCGATCCAGTTACCGGCAAGACCTGCAGGGTGCTGGGGCATCAGGAAGACCAGTGCAACCCAGCTGTGCACAAGATAGGCATAGAAAGTGTGAAAAACAGAGGCAGATGAATAGAAGCTATGCAGACGATCCCCCAGGACCAAACAAGAATTACAACTAAAATAAAGACAAATCCTAGGAAAAAAAGCAGCAAGACAAGACCATATAATGAGGGACACTGGTAAGATCTGTGGAGCCACGTAAGGGTGGCAGGCTGGGAGCCCATGAAATGCAGCACTCTTAGCTGTGAGTGGCACCCTTGGGGAATAAAGACCAAGCCCACTTCACAGTGCAGAGAGCCAAGACAAAGTGCTAAAATAGCCACAGCCACACACCTGGGGGCTATGGCAGAGGGAGGGCAGACTGGGCTAAAACTCTGTGGGGACACCCTGGATTTGGAGGGCACTCAGAGTTTTTGATGAATACAGCCACAAAAAACAGTGCCAGTGTGCTCCTTCCCTAAGCTGTGGGGAAAAGCAGCAACCCCCTGCCTTCAGAGATTCAGCCTTTCCTAGGTGAGGCAAAAAAAATGCAAATTGAGGCTCATTAACAACCAGCATCTATCATACCCTCTGGAAATCCTATTATGCAGAACACCAGGGCTACATTCCAAGGTACTGAGTAACTAAGACTACTAGCCACCAAAAAAACACTAGAGGATAACTGAACCTTTCCTGGGCTTGCAAATCTACCCAGGAAAGTAAGACTTGACGGTGGTGTTTAACATGGACCCACCCAGGCTTATCCAAATCCAGTAGAGGGAGCCACAGACAGCAGAACACCAACACCCACAGGAAAAAATTGGCAGACTCTAAAACCCACTGAAATAGCCAAAATAGTGAAACAAAAAACAAATCCCAAATGAAAGCACAAGAGAACTCTATCAAAGATGAGATAAATGAAATGCAGCTAAATAAATTATCAGAGGTAGAGTTCAGAGCCATGATCTTGAGGAAGCTCAATAGCATGAGTAAGGTTATCAGCACCATGACTATAGGTATAGAGACATTGAAAACCAACAAAGTGGAAATGAACAATAACATAGCATAACTAAAAAAACACATTAAAAGTACTAACCAGCAGAGTAGAGGAAGCTGAGAACCGGATCAGTGAATTACAAGATAGGGTAGAAAAGTCAACCAATCAGAAAACCAAAAGGAAAAAACAATTAAAAAACAGCAAGACAGCTTAAGAGAACTGTGGGACAACTGGAAACAAAATAATATTCGCATCATAGGAGTCCCTGAAGAAGAAGAAAATAAGCAAGGGTTAGAGAATATATATGAAGAAATAGTGACAGAAAACTTCGCTAATTTGGTGAAGGAAGAAGGCATTCAAGTTCAAGAAGCACAGAGAGCCCCAACTAACAAGAACCCAAACAGGCCCACACCAAGACACATAATAATCAAAATGCCAAAAATTAAAGACAAAGAGAGAATCCTAAAAGCAGCAAGAGAGAAGCAACAGGTTACCTACAAAGGAAACCCCATAAGGCTCTCAGCTGACTTATCACAAGAAACACTACAGGTCAGAAAGGAATGGCATGAAGTAATCAAGGTCATAAAAAACAAGGATCTGAATGCAAAACTAGTCTATCCAACAAGGCTATCATTCAAAATAAATGGTCAATTAAAAAGCTTTTCAGACCAAAAAAAAAGGCAAAGGGAATATATGAACACCAAATCAGCACTACAAGATATGCTAAAACAACTGCTGTAAATAGTAAAAAAATAAAAAATATAGGAAGAAAAATAGAACAACACTAAACAAAAATGGCAATAAATAAGTACATATCAATTATCACCTTAAATGTGAATGGTTTGAATGCTCCAATACAAAGACACAGAGTAGCTGACTGGATAAAAAGACATAACTCACATATATGTTGTTTACAAGAAACCCACCTCCCAACAGAAGACTCACATAGGTTGAAGGTGAAGGGATAGAAAAAAATCTTCCTAGCAAACAGATAGGGAAAAAAAGCTGTGTTAGTAATAATCATATCTGATAAAGTAGATTTCAAAATGAAAGCCATAAGTAAAGACAAAAAAGGCCACTACATAATATTAAAAAGATCTATACAACAGGAAGACATAACCTTGCTAAACATATATACACACAACTTAGGAGCACCAACATATATTAACATTCTTTTGGAGGACTTCAAAGGAGAAATCAACAGCAAGACAATCATAGCAGGGGACTTCAATACCCTGCTGATATCACTGGATAGATCTTCTAGATAAAAAATTAACAAGGAAACACAGACTCTAAATGAACCACAAGATCAAATGGATTTAATAAATATCTACAAAAATTTACAACCACCCTGGCCGTTTGGCTCAGTGGTTGGAGCGTCGGCCTGCGGTCCAGATAGACCCAGGTACAGTTCCCGCTGAGGGCATGTACCTCGGTTATAGTTTGTCCCCAGCCCTGGTTGGTTGTGCGGGTGGCGGCCACGTGATGTGTCCCTTTATGTCAATGTTTCTCTCTCTCTCTCTCTCTCTCTCTCTCTCTCTCTCTCTCTCTCTCTCCCTCTCTCTCCCTCCCACTCTATCTGAACAAGAAATAGATAAAAGTCTTCGGGTGAGGATGAAAAAAAAAATTTACACACCAAAATCACAGAATTCACATTCTTCTCAAGTGCACATGGGGCATTCTCAGAGATACACCACATGTTAGGACACAATCTAAATCTCTACAAGTGCAAGAAGATTGAAATCATATCAAGCATCTTCTTAGATCACAATGGCATGAAACTAGAAATCAATTGCAAGAAAAACACACAAAGACATTTGAACACATGGAGACTAAATAGCATGTTATTGAACAATGAATGGGTTACCATGGAGATCAAGGAAGAAATTAAAAACTTCCTGGAAAACAAAGAAAATGAACACACAACAACACAAAATCTATGGGATGCAGCGAAAGCAGTTCTGAGAGGGAAGTTCATAGCACTAGAAGCCTACATCAAGAAACAAAAAAAATTTCTAATAGACTATCTAACCTCACAACTTAAAGAACTAGAAAGCAAACAAAAAGAAATCCCCGGAGCACACAGAAGGGAGGAAATAGTAAAGATCAGAGCAGAAATAAATGACATAGAGTTCAAAAAGAACAATTCAAAGGATCAATGAAACAAAGAGCTGGTTCTTTGAAAAGATAAACAAATTAATGGACCTTAGCTAGACTCACCAAGAAACAAAGAGAGAGAACCCAAATACACAAAATCAAAAATGAAAGAGGAGAAATAATAACTGAACCAGGAAGAGATAGAAAACTTGAACAGACCAATAACAACAAAAGAAATTGAAGATATAATCAAGATTCTCCCAGGAAACAAAAGCCCAGGACAGGATGGCTTCATGGGGGAGTTATAGAGAACATTTGAAAAAGAACTAACACCCATTCTTGTCAAAAAATTCAAGAAGAAGAAAGATTTCCAAACTCGTTTTATGAGGCTAGCATAATTCTAATTCCAAAACCAGAAAAAGACACTACAAAGAAAGAAAACTACACACCAATATCCCTGATGAACATAAATGCCAAAATCCTGAACAAAATACTAGCAAATTGAATCCAGCAATATATCAAAAAAATTATGCACCATGACTAAGTGGGATTCATCTCAGAGATGCAAGGCTCGTATAATATTTGCAAATCAATAAATGTGATACACAACACAAACAAAATGAAAGATAAAAATTATATGATCATATCAATAGACGCTGAAAAAGCATTTGGAAAATCCAGCACCCATTTCTGATAAAAGTGCTCAGCAGTGTGGGAATAGAGGGATCATATCTCAACATAATAAAGGCCATATATGAGAGACCTAAAGCCAACATCATACTCAATGGGCAGAAACTAAAAGCATTTCCCTTAAGAACAGGAACAAGACAGGGATGCCCACTTTCACTACTCTTATTTAACATAGTACTGGAAGTCTTAGCCACAGCAATCAGACAGGAAGAAAAATAAAAGGGATCCAAATGGAAAAGGAGAAAGTGAAACAGTCATTATTTGCAGATGACATGATACGATACTTAGAAATGCCCAAAGACGCCATCAAAAATTTACTAGACTTAATAAATGAATTTGGCAAAGTAGCAGAATACAAAATTAATGTCAAGAAATTGATGGCATTTCTATACAGCAATGATAAACACAGTAAGAAAAACTAAAAAAAAAAAATCCCATTTACCATTGTGGCAAAAAAATTAAGATACCTAGAAATAAACTTAATCAAAAAAATAAAAAAACCTATTGTCAGAAAACTACAGGTCATTGAAAAAAGTAATAGGGCAGATATAAAAAAGTGGAAGCACATACCTTGTTCATGAATTGGAAGAATTAACATCATTAAAATGTCCATATTACCCAAAGCAATCTATAGATTCAATGCAATCCCCATCAAAATACCAATGACATACTTCACAGAACTAGAACAAATAGTGCAAAAGTCACATGGAACCAAAAAAAACCCTTGAATAGCCACAGCAATATTCAGAAAAAAAGAACAAAGTAGGAGAGATCACATTACTAGATTTCAGGTTATACTACAAAGCCACTGTAATCAAAACAGCCTGGTACTGGCACAAGAACAGGTATGTAGCCAATGGAAGAGAACAGAGAACCCAGAAATGGACCCAAGGCAATACACTCGATTAGTATTTGACAAAGGGGGCAAGAGCATACAGTGGAGTAAGGACAGCCTCTTTAATAAATGGTGTTGGGAAAATTGGACAGCTACATGCAAAAAAATGAAACTAGACCATCAACTTACACCATAAACAAGAATAAACTTGAAATGGATAAAAGACTTAAATGTGACCCATGAATCCATAAAAATTCTAGAAGAAACTGTAGACAACAAAATTTCAAACATCATATGCAGCAGAATTTTCACTGATACATCACCTAAGGCAACAGACACAAAGGAAAAAATGAACACATGGGACTACATCGAACTCAGAAGCTTCTGCACAGCAAAAGAAACAATCATCAAAATGGAAAGGCAACCCACTATATGGGAGAGCATAATTGCCAATGATATATCAGAAAAGGGGTTAATTTCCAATATATATACAGTGTTCATACAAGTCAACAAAAGGAAAACAAAAAACACAATTAAAAAGTGGGCAGAGGAACTAAATAGACACCTCTCCAAACAGGACAGACGAATGGCTGAGACATATGAAGAAATGCTCAACATCACTAATCATCAACAAATCATCAAACAACAAGTGTTAGCAAGGATGTGGAGAAAAATGGAATTTAGTACACTGCTGGTGGGAATGCAGACTCATGTGGCCACTATGGAAAACCATATGGTGTTACCTCAAAAAATTAAAAATTGAACTTCCATTTGACTCATGATTCCACTTTTAGGAATATACCCTAAGAAGCCTGAAACACCAATCAGAAAGAATATATGTACCCCCATGTTCCTAGCAGCACTATTTACAATAGCTAAGATCTTGTAATAGCCCAAGTGTCCATCAGTAGATGAATGGATAAAAAAAGCTGTGGTTCATATTCACAATGGAGTACTTTGTAGCTGTAAGAATGAAAGATCTCTTATCCTTTGAGACGACATGGAGGGACCTGGAGAGTATTATCTTAAGCGAACAAGCCGGAGAAAGACAAATATCATATGATCTCACTTATTTGTGGAATATAATGAACATAACAGTCTGAGGAATGGGGTAGACTCAGAGACATGAAAGTGGAGTACAGACTGACAATCCCCAGAAGAGGGGATGGTGGGGAAGAGATAAACCACAGAACTTATATGCATGTGTTCATGAACAATGGACATGGACAACAAAGTTGTGGACAGGACGGGGTGGAGGGGAAAAGAAAATCAGTGGGCCGAAAAGGTGAATCATGTGGAACAAAAATAAATTATTAATTAATACAATTTAAAAAAATAAACCCTTGGCCCTGGCCAGTTTGGCTTAGCATTTGAAGAGTAAGCCTGTGGAGCAGAGTTGCAGGTTTGATTCTGGTGAAGGGCATTTACCTTGGTTGCAGTTTGGTCCCCAGTCCTAGTCGGGGTCTCTCACATCGATGGTTCTTTCTCTCTCTCTCTCCCTCCCTTCCTCCCACTTTTTCTGAAGATAAATTTTAAAAAAGTATCCTCTAGTGAGGATTAAAAAAGAAGAAGAAAAAAAACTCTTGGAGGATTTCAAGAGAGAGATTGACAGCAATATAGTCATAATAGGAGATTTTAACACCCCATTGACTTCACTAAATAGATCTTCTAGACAAAAAATTTAACAAGGAAACAGTGGCCCTAAACAACACACTGGATCAGATAAATTTAACTGACATGTACAGAACATTTCACCCCAAAGTGGCAAAATATACCTTCTTCTCAAGTGCACATTAGACATTCTCAAAAATAGGCCACATATGAGGGCACAAACTAGGTCTCTACAAGTTTAAGAAGATTAAAATCATATCAAGCATCTTCCAAGATCAGAATGACATGAAACTAGAAATCAACTACAATATAAACACTCAAACACATTTAAGTACATGGAAGCTAAATAGCTGTTATTAAACAATGAAGGGGTTACCAATGGGATCAAGGAAGAAACTAAAAACTTCCTGGAAACAAATGAAAATGAACACATAACAACCCAAAATATATGGAACACAACGAAAGCAATCCTGAGAGGAAAGTTCGTAGCCCTACAGGCCTATCTGAAGAAACAAGAAAAAATTTTAATGGACTATTAAACTGTATGACTTAAAGAATTGGAAAGAGAACAACAAGAAAAGCCAAAGTTAGTAGAAGAAAGGAAATAATAAAGATCAGAGCAAAAGTAAATAAGAGACTAGAAAAAAAATGAAACCAAGAGCTGGTATTTTGAAAAGATAAACAAGATCAATGAAACTCTAGCCAGACTCATCATAAAACAAAGAGAGAGGATCCAAATAAATAAAATCTGAAACAAAAGAGATGAAGTAACAATGGATACCACAGAAATATAAAGGATTGTAAGAAAATACTATGAACAATTACATGCCAACAAATTGGACAAACTGAGTGAAATGAACAAATTTCTAGAAACATCCAATCTTCCAAACCTGAATCAGGAATAAGCAAAAAACCTGAACAGAACAATAATAACCAATGAAATTGAAGCTGTAATCAATAATTCCCAGCAAACTAATGTCCTTGACTGGATGGCTTCACAGAGAGTTTTACCAAACAACAAATAACTAAAACCTATTCTCCTCAAACTATAAAAAAAAAAAAAATTCAACAGTGAGGAAGACTTCCAAGCTCTTTTCATGAGGTCAGCATTCTCCAAATTCCAAAACCAGGTAAAGAAAGAAATCACAAGACAATGTTTCTGATGAACATAGATGCCTAAATCCTCAACAAAATACTAGTAAATCTGATCCCACATTATATTAAAAAGATTATTCACCATGACCAAGTGGAATTTATTTCACGGATCCAAGGCTGGTACAATATTCACAAATCAAAAAATGTGATACACCACATAAACAAAGTGAAAGATAAAAGTTATATAATCATATCAATAGATGCAGAAAAGCATTCCACAAAATCCAGCACTCATTTGTAATGATAATTCTCAGCAAAGTGGGGATAGGGGGATCATACCTCAAAATAGTAAAGTCTATATATGACAAACCTACAGCCAACACAATACTCAGTGGACAAAAACTAAAATAATTTTCCTTAAGAACAGGAACAAGAAAGAAATGTCTGCTTTCACCACTCTTGTTCAACATACTACTAGAAGCCTTAGCCACAGTGATCAGACAAGAAGAAAAAATTAAATGCATTTAAATTGGAAAGAAGGAAGTAAAACTCATTATTTGCAGATGACATGATATTGTACATGGAAAATCCTAAAGACTCCACTGAAAAACTACTGTATTTAATAAATGAATTCAGTAATGTAGCAGGATACAAAATTAACATCCAAAAATTGATGGCCTTTTTATACAGCAATAATAAAAACTCAGAAAGAGAAACTAAAAAAAAATAATCTTGTTTACCATTGCAACAACAACAAAAAAAAAAAATTAAGGTACCTAGGAATAAACTTAACCAAGGAAGTAAAAGACCTGTTCTCAGAAAATACAGGACATTGAAAAAAGAAATAGAGAAGGATATAAAAAAGTAAAAACATATACCGTGTTCATGTTTACATGAAAACAAAGAGACCCCAAATAGCCACAGCAATCTTGAGAAAAAAGAACAAGGTAGGAGGAATCACAATACTAGATACTAAATTATACTGCAAAGCCATTGTAATCAAAACAGCCTGGTACTGGCACAAGAACAGGCATATAGATCAATGAAACAAAACAGAGAACCCAGAATTCAACCCATGCCATTATACTAAATTAATGTTTAAAAAAAGGAGGCAAGAGCATAGAATGAATTAAAAACAATCTCTTAATAAATGGTGTTGGGACAGGTACATGCAAAAAAAAAAGTGAAACTGAACTACCAATTTATATCATACACAAGAATAAACTCAAAATGAATAAAAAACTTAAATGTAACTTGTGAAACCATAAAAATCCTATCAGAAGCCATAGGCAGAAAAATCTCATACATTTCTTGTAGCAGAATGTTCTCTAATACATCACCTCAGGCAACAGAAACAAATAAAAAATAAACAAATGGGGCTACAATAAAAAGCTCTGCACAGCAAAAGAAACCATAAACAAAATGAAAATGGATCACACTCGATGGAACAGCATATTTGTCAAGGATACTTTTGATAAGGAGTTAATTTCCAAAACATATAAAAACCTCATACAACTTAACAAAAGGAAGACAAAAATTCCATTTAAAAAATGGGCAGAGGAGCCCAGTCGCTGAGCCACTGCCAATGACGCAGCAACCTCCCCCTTGTGCCCCCCTCACTTCCCAATGCTCTGTCCCCCCTGCCTGCCTTCTCCTGCCACAGCCTTCTGCATGCCATTTCTACCAAGGAAAAGGAATTGTATCATATGTCCACTATGCAGAACCTCCACTCTTTCCACCGCTTTGCTGATGCAAGTAAGGGTGATAATCTGCTTCCTGCGGGCACTGAGGACTATATCCTTCTAAAACTCAACAGAGAAATGGCAGGAAGACCCTTACTACTGTCCAAGGGATTGCTGATGATTGCAATAAAAAAAAAAATTAGTCAAAGTGTTTAAAAAGAAATTTGCTTGCAGTGGTACTGTAATTGAGCATCCAGAATATACGGAGAAGTAATTCAGCTACAGGGTGACCAGCATAAGAACATATGTCAGTTTCTCATAGAAATTGGACTGCTTAAGGATGACCAGCTGAAGGTTCATGGGTTTTAAGTGCTTTTGGCTCACCGAAGCTTAAGTGAGGATTTCCTTGCAATAAGTAGAATTTCCCTTCTATCCCTTGTCACAAGTTTAAAAACCTCACAGCCTGTATAATGTAGGGGACCATTTGGGGTCTGCATTTAACTTGGACTAGTGTAACTCCTTGATGCAATAAACTGAAAAGAGCCATGCTGCCTAGTCATGAAATTCTTCATTTAAACAGAGGTCAAGCAGTAGGCACCTGGCAGTGTCCAGCCTGAAACACAGCAATAATGTGATGTTTCAACCAAGCCCAGAGCCCCCAGATCACAGACAGCTGTGTCTGGCCAGAAGCTCCTCACCAGAATTTCCTGCACTCAGAGAACATCCCACTTAAACAGCCTTCAGTGAAGCTGAGAGGAGGGGAGTAAGGCAGCAATGACATCTGTACCACTAGAGGAAGCCTTCAGTAGTCAAAGATCTCCAGCCTGACCAGGTGGATGGAGCTTAGAGCAGCCACCTTCCCTCTAGAGATGTGATAAGAACATCTGGCTTGCCACCAAGGTCTTTTTGACCAAACATATTCTAGCTAATTAATGTCCAAACATCAGAAGTTGAGGCCAACCTTCTATCAGAGTTAAACTTTTGACAAGGGAACAAATTTCAAACTGATGTGTCAGACATGTAGCTACTATAGAGCTTGCAACTTATTAGCAACAGCTGCCCAATGCCATGTGAAGTAACACACTGATTTTTTTTTGGGGGGGGGTCTACTTCAGTTTTAATGCTATGTAATGTATTTAAACCCTTATTTAATAAAACTTGTTTTCAGATATTTAAAAAGAGGGGGCAGAGGACCAGAATAGACACTTCTCCAAAGAGGACATACAGATGACCAAAAGACATATAAAAAATCCTCAATCACTAATCATCAGAGAGATACAAATTAGAACAATGAGGTATCATCTCACATCTGCCAGAATGGCTACCATCAACAAATCAACAAATAACAAGTGCTGGAAAGGATGTGGAAAAAAAAGGGAACCCTAGTATACTGCTGGTGGGAATGCAGACTAGTGCAGCCACTGTGGAAAACAGTATGGAGTTTCCTCAAAAAACTACAAATGGAACTGTCCTTTGACCTAGTGATCCCACTTCTAAGAATATATCCTAAGAATCCTGAAACATGAAGTAGAAAGAATATATGCCACCCTATATTTTATGGCAGCACTATTTATAATAGCTAAGATCTGGAAACAGCCCAAGTACACATCAGTAGATAAAAAAGATTTGGTGCATTTACAAAATTGATTTACTATGTAGTTGTAAAAAAGAAGGATCTCTTACCCTTTGAGACAACATGGAGGGTCCTGGAGAGTATTATGCTAAAACAAAATAAGCCAGTCAGAGAAAGACAAGTATCACATGATCTCACTTATAAGTAGAATCTAACAGCAAAATTAACTGATGGACAAAATAGATCCAGAGACATGGAAACATAGAACAGACTGATGAATCTCAGAGGAAAGTGGGGGGCTGAAAGAGATTAACCAAATAATTTACATGCATATGTACATAACCCATGGACACAAAAAATAGTGTGAAGGCAGGGTGAAGAGAATCAATGGGAAAAAAAGGGAGGGTATCTATAGTCAACAATAAATATAAATCTTTTTAAATCATAAGGAGAATAATAATATAAAATCATTTTGTATACACTTAATCAATAACAATTAGGTGATATAAGAGCAAGTTTTGAGTATGCAGGCCTTGATGTCTTGAAATAGCTGTCTGCCTTCAATGTCAGTAGTTTCTCATCTTTGAAGTCTTTGATCTCTACTGTAGATAGAAGCAAGTGTCAGTAGATGTCCATTCACAGTTAGGTACCTTTTTTAAATGAGAAATATGAATCCTTGAGTTAACTCCTTTGAGTTTGCCTGCATGTGTAAGGTATCTCACCAACGAAGAAAGAGAAACAGAGCCATAAAGGCAGGCAAAAGTTTTTTTGAAGCATTCCTAGGCGAGGTCACTGGTGCACATGGCAGGAGCCAGGTAAGTCGCGCTGCTACTTTTGCCTGGGGAAGACTTATAGGGATGTTAGGGACCTGGGTGGGGTGATTAGGTGTGGTGTCAGGTGACTGGCTAGCTGCTGGGGAGATTCAAATGTGGCACATGTTGGTTGGCTAAGAAGGGTGGTGGGATGTGACCAGGAGTGTTGCCTCAGCCACATCCAGGTAAGGCGGTTTCTCCCAAGTTAGGTTTTGATTTCTCCTCTGGCCACCTATTTCCAGGTCATGCAACTTCCTGGTCATGTGACTACTGGAGCTCACGGCCTTACATTCTAACCTTTTGTGTTAAATAGGGGCACCGCTTTCTGTCTGGCTACTTCCTGCTGGATAGGGGCATCATTTGTCTAGGAGGTTGGTGGCCAGTGGCTCAGTTGGAAGTCGCATGTAGGGATGAAGCAACATCTGGTTCACAGCCACTCGAGAAACCTCATGGATGCGGTTCTGCAAAATTTCAGTCCAGTGTAGTTTAGGATTTCAGTCCCCTGGTGTATCAGAGCCAACCAGGAGAATGGATTAGAGTGCACATCCTGCCAGGGCTGTAGGTGGCTGTCCAGAGCAGCCTCATTGTGGAGGATGATGCTGGACATCTGGCCCAGTTGTTCCATGGCCTCTGAGATGATGCAGGTATAGGTCTAAAAAATTTTTAGGATGGATAAGTATCTGAGTGCCATTTATAGACTTTTCCTCTACCCCCTTTACCCATTTCTCATCTCAGGCATCCTTGATAATGAGTTCAAAATCACTTGGCCCAAAATAATTTTTTTTACATGAGCAGTAGGGACAACCTCCATATGTCTCAGGCCACCATCGGCAGTAGTCTCGAGTCTGATCGTAGATGAAGCAGACAGTGGAACTAACCACATCAGGTATACTTTTCATTTTAGAATGTGGGGCTGTGATAGTTACCGCTGCCTGATAGCCACTGGGCTGGCAGTTCCCTGTGGCTATATAAGTGGAAATTACCCAATATTGTGTCCAGCTTTCTTGCACATAGAACTGCCAGACATAGGCATTGATCCAGTTAGTTGTGGTGAGGTTTCCCTGAAGGAGGGTCAGTAGGAGGAGGATCCATAGGACCCAGGTTTCAGGTAATCTGGAGGCAGGTGGGGCCCAAGTGCTCAGATGACCAGTGATGCTGGTGTGGAACCAGTTTGAGGCGAGAAACATGATACCAAGGTGCCTGCCCCAGGAGCTTGGCTGCTGTGGATGTGGTTAATATTACCATATGAGGTCCTGTCCACCTGGGTTGTAAGGAGCCAGGCTGGAGTTTCTGTATGAGGACACTGTCTCCTGGTTCGGGGGGAACTGTGGGCTGAGTGTCATTGGGGCTCCCCACAGGCAGAAGGGTCCAGTAAGTGTGTTCCTGCCACGTCCTCTTCTAACCATGTTGTCTGACAAGGTCCAGACATGGAGAGGAAAGCTTCAAGAAATGCATCTTCTAGGGAGAGGATGAGGCATGGGAGTGGGACTAATTGGTATTACAGGAATTATACTAAGAATTGTTATTCTGATTTAACTGATGACTAACCTGGGAATAGCAAACAAAATGTTTGAAATCTTGCTGTTTCAATTAAATTCTGAAGAAACGCCAGCTTTTCCTGAAACAGTCACCAGTGCATGTCCGGAATAGGTAAAATATTTCCCCCAAAAGTCTCTAATAAACAAGTCATAGATGAATTGCAATAGGTATAGGAGGCACCCTATACTCCTGTGTCTCCTCCCCAGATAGACGGAGTATTTCACAAAGGATTCCTGACTCTCCCTTGCCCTTTACAGGAGTATATAATGAAAATAGATTAAGAATAGTTAATCTTGTAGTGCTCCAAAGACGAACTACATGTCCCTTACACTAGCTTGCCTTTCATGAAACAGTTAGCATGCCAAGGTCCTCCCTGGTGCCCACGGTCCAAAAAACAATAATGTTCTATTCTATTTCAATTGAATAGATATTATAAGAAATGTTGCCCTTATCTCCTTGGAGGTCTTAAACAAAACATAGCTGATCTAGAAATAGAGAAAAGAAATAGGGGTTAGAATATAGTTAATCAATAACCTTAGACAAAGAATCAAAAAATCATATCTGGGTGCCAATATTTTCTTTTACAAAAATAAGTCTACCTGTTCCTTTCCTTTGCCTAATTGAAACTAACCTCCTGGAACTATGATACTTAACTTTCTGTTTCTGTAACCACAAATTCTTAACCTATGCCAAAAAAGAAATTATATAATCATAAAGAAAATTACAATAAATAGGAAGAGTGTCACACTGCCTCTGAGTCGTGTAGTCATCTGTCTCCCGGCACCGACGCCTTACCCACCTTCGGGACCTCCTGGATCCTGCTGCAGCTGGACTGCGGCATGTTCCCTTAAGAGATGTTGGAGCAACAACATAGGAAGGAGAGATAGGTGGCAAGAGGTGGGGGTTAACAGGTAAATTGCGGTTAATAAGAAATGGTCTGCTGTACACCAGTTCAAAGGGGCTGAGTTTGGTGGGGCCCTGTGGGGTAGCCCTAATCTTGGTGAGGGCTAAGGAAAGAAGGGCTTACCATGAGAGTCTGGCCTCAATAGATAGTTTGGCTAAGTGTTTTTTTAGGATACCATGGGCCCATTCAACTTTACCAGATGATTGGGGATGGTATGATATGTGGAGTTTCAAGGTGATGTTGAGGGAGTTTGCCACCTGCTGAACCACCTGGGCAGTGAAGGCTGGCCCATTGTCTTATTGGATTGTGGTAGGCAGCCCAAATCGTGAGATGATCTGTTCAATGAGGATAGAGGCGACGGTGTCGGCTGTTTCCTGGGGGTTAGGAAAGGCCTCAATCCATGCTGGAAAGGTATCAACAAAGGTTAGGAGGTAGTGGAGTTTCTTGTGAGAAGGCATGTGAGTGAAATCAATCTGCCAATCTTGGCCTGGCTGATGTCCTCTCATTTGGTGGGTGGGAAAATGGGGGCAGAGAGCCCCTTGCAGGGAGATTTTGTAATGGACGACACAGGCCACGTGTATCTTTTCATTTGTCTGTTGGAGGCCTGGAAAGAAAGAGAGTGGTTTCACAAACTGGTAAAGGGTTTTAGGTCCCACATGTAGGGAACAGTGGATGTCAGAGAGAAGGGCTGCAACCTCTTTTCCTGACAGAGCAATTTTGTCACCAAAAAATATCCATCCTTGACTGGATATTTTTTTCTCCTTTCTGAAGGAGGGTTTCTTCTTCCTGAGGAGTATATGAGGGCTTGATGGGGGTGGAGAGAAACGTGATAGGGGCAGGGGAAGTGCCCCCAGCGAGGCCCCGAGCCGTCGCATCTGCCCGAGCATTCCCTAGCACAACAGGGTCTTGGAGGTTTGATGTCCCCTGCAATGTACCACAGCCACCTCAGCAGGTAACAGGAGAGCCCCCAGGAGCTTAGAGATAAGGGTAGCATTTATTATGGGGGAGCCCGTGGTCGTGAGGAATCCCCGTTCTTTCCAGAGTGCAGAGTGGCTATGGGCGATAAGAAAGGCATATTTAGAGTCAGTGTAAATGGTTACATGTTTCCCTTGGGCTAGAGTGAGTGCCCGTGCAAGGGCAGTGAGTTCTGCCTTTTGGGAAGTGGTGCCGTCAGGTAGGTGCTGCGCCTCTAGGATGGAGGAAATGGTGACCACCGCGCAGGCCGCCCGCCGCAGTCCATTGGGCCCCAGTGTTGAACACCTGTCCACAAAGAGGACAAGGTCTGGGTCCTCTAGAGGATAATCTGACAGTCCCTCATGAGGCCTGCTGAGAAAGTCTGTTAGTTCCATACAGGAGTGAGAAGGTTCTAGTAGCACAGCCGGAATTGGAAGTAAAGTGGCTGGGTTGAGCTGGGGGGAAGGTGAAAGAGCGATGGGAGGGTTTTCTATAAATAGGAAATGAAATTCCTGTATCTGGGAGGGACCTAGTAAGGAAAGAGATTTATGTGATTGAAGGTCAGTGAGTCTATGTGATGAGAAAACAGATATAGGTTGGCGTAGGGTCAGTTTAGTTGCTTCTTTTGCAAGTTCAGCTGCAGCACCTAATGTTCGAAGGCTGGGCTGCCACCCTGGACAGTGGTGTCCAGCTGTTTGGAGAGGTACGCCACCGGGTGGTAGGTAGGCCCTATTGCTTGGGCCAGGACTCCTACCACATTCCTGTGTTTCTCATCTGTGAAAAGGTGAAAGGGGTGTCTGAGATCAGGCAGAGTGAGAGGAGATTAAAGTGTCCCGGAGGGTGGAGAAGGCCCTTTTCACAGTACTGGGTGAAGTGAGAGGTCCTGCAGGGGCCTCTCTAGCTGCTGTGTAGAGGGGCTTGGCTAGGAGGGTAAAAGTAGGTATCTAGTGCCTAAAGAAACCAATCAAGCCAAGGAAGGAAGAGATTTGTTCTGCAGTCTCAGGTGGCTGGAGGTTGTGGAAAGCTTGGGTCCAGTCCAGAGTGAGGCCTCTGTTGGTAGGGGTTAGAGAAACACCTAGGTAAATGACAGGCATGGTGTGAAGTTGGGCTTCAGCAGAGGAGACATGGTATCCCCTGGAGCCGAGGAAGTTAAGGAGAATAGCAGTTATGCTGTCTCGACGCGGACAGCGAAGGGCTGAAAAGGAGGAGGTCATCTATGTATTGAAGGAGGGTACTGGGCTCGAGTGAACAGGAAGCGAGATCCTGGCCAGAGCTCATCCAAATAGGTGTGGGTTGTCTCAAAACCCCTGTTGCAAGACAGTCCAGGTAAGTTGCTGAGCTATGTTGCTGTCCGAGTCAATCTAGGTAAAGGCAAATAGGAAGTAAGAGTCCAGGTGAAGAGGAACAGTAAAGAAAGTATCTTTATGCAAATTAAAACAACAATGAGGTATCACCTCACACCTGTCAGAATGGCCGCCATCAACATATCATCAAACAACAAGTGTTGGCGATGGTGTGGAGAAAAGGGGACTCTAGTGCACTGCTGGTATGAATGCAGACTGGTGCAGCCACTATGGAAAACAATATGGTGTTACCTCAAAAAGTAAAAAATTGAACTTCCATTTGACCCAGTGATCCCACTTCTAGGAATATACCCAAGAAGCCTGAAACACCAATCAGAAAGAATATATGTACCCCCATGTTTGTAGCAACACTATTTACAATAGCTAAGATCTGGAAACAGCCCAAGTGTCCATCAGTAGACGAATGGATGAAAAAGCTGTGGTACATATACACAATGGAGGACTATGCAGCTGTAAGAAAAAAGATCTCTTATCCTTTGAGACTACATGGAGGGACCTGGAAAGTATCATCCTAAGTGAAACAAGCCATACAGAGAAAGACAAGTTTCATATGATCTCACTTATTTGTGGAATATAATGAACATAACAATCTGAGGAAGTGGGTAGTCCCAGAGGCGAGAAAGTGGGATACAGACTGACAATCCCCTAAATAGGGGGGTGGTGGGGGAGAGATAACTGACAGAACTTATATGCATGTATGCATGAACAGTGGACATGGACAACAAACTGGGGAAAGGGCAGAGAGGGAGGGGGAGGGGGGAATCAGTGGGGGGGGAGGAGAAACATCTGTAACAAAAATTAATTACTAAAAAAAACATTAAAAAATTAAAAAATAAAATATAATAATAATAAAAGAAAGCATCTTTAAGGTCGAGGATGGTAAAGTGGGTGGTACCAGAGGGGATGTGTGAATGTGAGGTGTAAGGATTGGGGACTACCAGATGGAAGGGGACGATTCCTTCATTTATCAAACGTAGGTCCTGGACGAGGTGGTAAGCCCCTGAGGGTATTCTTTTTCTTTTTTTTCCTCTTTTTTTTTTAAGTGTAGTAAAATTTATTAAATTTTTTTTATTAATTAATTTTTGTTACAGATGTTTCTCCTTTTTCCCCCACTGATTCTCCACTCCCCCTCCCTCCCTGCCCTTTCCCCAGTTTGTTGACCATGTCCAGTGTTCATGCATACATGCATATAAGTTTGTTGATTTATCTCTCCCCCACCACCCCCCTATTTAGGGGATTGTCAGTCTGTATCCCACTTCTGTGTCTCAGGGACTACCCCCTTCCTCAGACTGTTATGTTCATTATATTCCACAAATAAGTGAGATCATATGAAACTTGTCTTTCTCTGTGTGGCTTGTTTCACTTAGGATGATACTTTCCAGGTCCCTCCATGTAGTCTCAAAGGATAAGAGATCTTTTTTCTTACAGCTGCATAGTCCTCCATTGTGTATATGTACCACAGCTTTTTTATACATTCGACTACTGATGGACACTTGGGTTGTTTCAAGATCTTAGCTATTGTAAATAGTGCTGCTACAAACATGGAGGTACATATATTCTTTCTGATTGGTGTTTCAGGCTTTTTAGGGTATATTCCTAGAAGTTGGAACACTGGGTCAAATGGAAGTTCAATTTTTAATTTCTTGAGGTAACACCATATTGTTTTTCATAGTGGCTGCACCAGTCTACATTCCCACCAGCAGTGTACTAGAGTCCTATTTTCTACACAACATCGCCAACACTTGTTGTTTGATGATATGTTGATGGCGGCCATTCTGACAGGTGTGAGGTGATACTTCATTGTTGTTTTAATTTGCATCTCTCTGATGATGAGTGGTGATGAGCATGTCTTCATATGTCACTTAGCCATTTGTATGTCCTGTTTGGAGAGGTGTCTATTTAGTTCCTCTGCCCATTTTTTAACTGGATTCTTTGTCTTCCTTTTGTGGAGTTGTATGAGCACTCTATATGTATTGGAAATTAAGCCCTTATCTGATATATCATTGGCAAGTATGCTCTCCCATGCAGTGGGCAGCCTTTCCGTTTTAATGATTGTATCTTTCACTGTGCAGAAGCTTTTGAATTTGATGTAGTCCCATGTGTTCATTTTCTCCTTTGTTTCTATTGCCTTAGGTTATGTGTCAGTAAAAAGTCTACTGGGTATGATGTCTGAAATTTTGTTGCCTACAGTTTCTTCTAGGATTTTTATGGATTCATGAGTTACATTTAAGTCTTTTATCCATTTTGAGTTTATTCTTGTGTAGGGTGTAAGTTGATAGTCTAGTTTCATTTTTCTGCATGTAGCTGTCCAATTTTCCCAGCACCATTTATTAAAGAGGCTGTCCTTACTCCACTGTATACCCTTGCCACCTTTGTTAATTGAGCATATTGCCTTGAGTCCATTTCTGGGTTCTCTGTTCTGTACCACTGGTCTATATGCCTGTTCCTGTGCCACTACCAGGCTGTTTTGATTACAGTGGTTTTGTAGTATAACCTGAAAGCTGGTATTGTGATCCCTCCAACTTTGTTCTTCCTTTTCAAGATTGCTGTGGCTATTCAAGGCCTTTTTGGTTCCATATGAACTTTTGAAATGATTGTTCTAATTCTGTGAAGTATGCTGTTGGTATTTTGATGGGGATTGCGTTGAATCTATAGATTGCTTTGGGTAATATGGACATTTTAATGATGTTAATTCTCCCAATCCATGAACAGGATATGTGCTTCCACTTTTTTATATCTTCCTCCATTTATTTATTCAATGACCTGTAGTTTTTTGCGAATCAGTCCTTTATTTCTTTGGTTAAGTTTATTCCTAGGTATCTTAATTTTTTTGCCGCAATGGTAAATGGGATTGTTTGCTTAGTTTCTTGTTTTGTGAGTTCATCATTGGTGTATAAGAATGCCATCGATTTCTTGACATTAATTTTGTATCCTGCTACTTTGCCAAATTCATTTATTAAGTCTAGTAAATTTTTGATGGAGTCTTTGGGGTTTTCTATGTAAAGTATCATGTCATTTGCAAATAATGACATTTTCACTACCTCCTTTCCAATTTGGATCCCTTTTATTTTTTCTTCCTGTCTGATTGCTGTGGCTAAGACTTCCACTACTATGTTAAATAGGAGTGGCGGAAGTGGGCATCCTTGCCTTGCTCCTGTTCTTAAGGGAAATGCTTTTAGTTTTTGCCAATTGAGTATGATGTTGGCTGTAGGTCTTTCATATATGGCCTTTATTATATCTAGATATGATCCCTCTATTTTCACACTGCTGAGCGTTCTTATCAGAAATGTATGCTGGATTTTGTCAAAGGCTTTTTCATCATCTATTGATATGATCATGTGGTTTTTATTCTTCATTTTATTTATGTGCTGTATCACATTTATGGATTTGCGAATATTGTACCAGCCTTGCATCCCTGAAATGAATCCCACTTGGTCATGGTGGATAATTTTTTTGGTGTATTGCTGGATCCGATTTGCTAGTATTTTGTTCAAAATTTTGGCATCTATGTTCATCAGGGATATTGGCCTGTAGTTTTCTTTCTTTGTTGTGTCTTTTTCTGGTTTTGGAATTAGAATTATGCTGGCTTCATAAAACAAGTTTAGAAGTCTTCCTTCTTTTTGAATTTTTTGAAACAGTTTGAGGAGAATGGGTATTAGGTCTTCTTGAATGTTCGGTAAAACTCCCCCATGAAGCCATCTAGGCCTGGGCTTTTGTTTGCTGGGAGTCTTGATTACATCTTCAATTTCTTCTGTTGTTATTGGTCTGTTCAAGTTTTCTATCTCTTCCTGATCCAGTTTTGGGAGACTATGTGTTTCTAGAAATTCATCCATTTAGCTTAGATTGTCGAATTTGTTGCCATAGAATTGTTCATAGTAGTTGTTAACGATCTTTTGTATTTCTGTGGTGTCAGTTTTTATCTCTCCTCTTTCATTTCTGATTTTGTGTATTTGGGTTCTCTCTCTTTGTTTCTTGGTGAGTCTAGCTAAGGGTCCATTAATCTTGTTTATCTTTTCAAAAAACCAGCTCTTTGTTTTATTGATCCTTTGAATTGTTTTTTTGGTCTCTATGTCATTTATTTCTGCTCTGATCCTTACTATTTCCTTCCTTCTACTTGCTCTGGGGTTTTCTTTTTGTTTGCTCTCTAGTTCTTTACGTTGTGAGGTTAGATAGTCTATTAGAGATTTTTCTTCTTTTTTGAGGTAGGCCTGTAGTGCTATGAACTTCCCTCTCAGAACTGCTTTCACTGCATCCCATAGATTTTGTGTTGTTGTGTCTTCATTTTCATTGGTTTCCAGGAATTTTTTAATTTCTTCCTTGATCTCCTCAGTGACCCATTTATTGTTTAATAAAATGCTATTTAGCTTCCATGTGTTCAAATGTCTTTGTATGTTCTTGCAATTGATTTCTGGTTTCATGCCATTGTGATCTGAAAAGATGCTTGATATAATTTCAATCTTCTTGAACTTGTAGAGACTTAGTTTGTGCCCTAACATGTGGTCTATCTTTGAGAATGTCCCATGTGCACTTGAGAAGAATGTGAATTCTGTAGTTTTGGGGTGTAGTTCTCTGTAGATATCTATTAAATCCATTTGGTCTAGTGCTTCACTTAGCGTCTCTGTTTCCTTGCTAATTTTTTGTCTAGAGGATCTATCAAGTGATGTCAGGGCGGTGTTGACATGCCCGGCTATGATTGTATTGCTATTGATTTCTCTTTTATTTTTTCATCCTCACCAGAGGACATTTTTCCATTTTTTGCACAGATAGAGTGGGTGGGAGAGAGAGAAACATCGAAGTGAAAGGGACACATCGAGTGGCTGCCACCCGCACGACCAACCAGGGCCGGGAACAAACTGCAACCAAGTACATGCCCTTAGCGGGAACTGAACCCGAGTCTCCCTGGACCGCAATCCGATGCTCTAACCGCTGAGCCAAACCGGCCAGGGCTCGATTTCTCATTTGAAGTCCTCCAGAAGTTTTTTAATATATTTTGGTGCTCCTATATTGGGTGCATATATGTTTATCAAGGTTATATCTTCCTGTTGGATAGATCCTTTCAATATTATGTAGTGGCCTTCTTTGTCTCTGATTATGGCCTTCATTCTGAAATCTATTTTATCAGATATGAGTATTGCTACCCCAGCTTTTTTTTCTTTTCTGTTTGCTTGGAAGATTTTTTTCCATCCCTTAACTTTCAATCTATGTGAGTCTTTTCAATCTATGTGAGGTGGGTCTCTTGTAAACAACAAATAGATGAGTCATGCTTTCTTATCCAATCAGCTACTCTGTGTCTTTTTATGGGAGCATTCAGTCCATTTACATTTAAGGTGCTTATTGATATGTACTTATTCATTGCCATTTTTGTTTAGTGTGGTTCTGTTTTTCTTCCTATTTTGCCTTGTAATTACAGCAGTCCTTTTAACATTTCTTGCAGTGCTGGTTTGGTGCTAATGTATTCCCTTAGCCTTTTTTTGTCTGGGAAGCTCTTTATTTGACCTTCCATTTTGAATGATAGCCTTGCTGGGTAGAGTAGTCTTGGATTCAGATCCTTGTTTTTCATGACCTTGATTACTTCATGCCATTCCCTTCTGGCCTGTAGTGTTTCTTGTGAGAAGTCAGCTGAGAGCCTTATGGGGTTTCCTTTGTAGGTAACCTGTTGCTTATCTCTTGCTTCTTTTAGTATTCTTTCTTTGTGTTAATTTTTTGGAAGTTTGATTACTATGTGTCTTGGTGTGGGCCTGTTTGGGTTCTTCTTACTTGGGGCTCTCTGTGCTTCTTGAACTTGAATGCCTCCTTCCTTCACCAAATTAGGGAAGTTTTCTGTCACTATTTCTTTGTATATATTCTCTAACCCTTGTTTATTTTCTTCTTCTTCAGGGACTCCTATGATGCGAATATAATTCCATTTCCAGTTGTCCCACAGTTCTCTTAAGCTGTCTTCCTGTTTTTTAATTGTTTTTTCCTTTTTGTTTTCTGATTGGTTTAATTTTTCTAGCCTGTCTTCTAATTCACTCATCCGGTCCTCAGCTTCCCCTACTCTGCTTTTTAGACCTTCCAATGTGTTTTTCATTTCTAATATGTCATTCTTCATTTATTCCTGTTTGTTTTTTATTTCCAACTCATTAATTTTCAACATTTCTATGTCTTTACTCATGGTGCTCATATCCTTACACATGCTGTTGAACTTCCTCAACATCGTGGCTCTAAATTCTAGTTCTGTTAACTTGCTTAACTGCACCTCATTTATCTCATCTTCTGTAGAGGTCTCTTGTTCCTTCATTTGGCTTTGTTTCTGTTTTTCACCATTTTGGCTATCACAGTGGGATTTGGAGTCTGCCAAATTTTCCCTGTGAGTGTTGGTGTTCTGCTGTTTGTGGCTCCCTCTCCCGGGTTTGGATGAGCCAGGGAGGACCCTCTTTAAACACCACCGTCAAGTCTTAGCTTTTCTGGTTAGTGTTGCTAGCCCAGGGAATGGTAGTTATCCTCTAGTTTTTTTGCCTGGAGGCTATTAATAGAGGTCACCTAAGCCCCTTGGTTTCTGAGTTGCCTGAAAAACTCCCTCAGGTGCTCAGTGTAAGTGGATTTCCCGAGCGAGTGAGGGGCAGCTGCTTGTTGTTAGTAGGCCTCAATTAGCATTTCAATGGCCACCAGGTGGAGTTGAATCTCTGAGGGAGGGGCCTCCACCTGGCATCTCCCCAGGGCCCTGGGAAGGAGTAAAATGACCACAGTCTTGCGTGGCTGCTCTCAGCGAAAGCTCTTAGCACTCTCCAAAACTCTCAGCGAAAGCTCTTAGCACTCTCCAAAACCCGAGTGTCCCCACACATTTCCAGTCCAATCTGCCTTCCCTCTGCTGGAGCCCAAGGTGAGTGGCTACTACCCATTTAGCCTCTGTCTAGAGTCTGTGTCATGGAGCTGTCTGGGACTTTTATCCCTAGAGCACTGCTTCCAGCCAAGGGCAGCAGCGGCTGTGGCACCAGCAGAGGGTTTTGCACTCAGTAGAAGCCCCAGGACTGAGCCGCAGTAGCGGGACACTGCCGGGGTGGCAGCACCTTCCAGCAGAGTCCCCTGGTCCCCGTGAGTCTGCGGCACCAGCCAAGGGCTTAGCACGCAGAGTTCGCAGGAGTCAGCCTGGGTAGCAGCGTCCCGCCAAGTCCCCTTGTTGGAGCCAGTCCCTGCCAGCCCATGCAGCACCAGCCGAGGGCGTAGCAGGCAGCAGAGTTCGCAGGACTCAGGCGGGGTCACAGCAGAGGTGTTAGCAGCAACTTCCCGCAGCTGAGTTTCCTGGGCCCAGCTAGTCCATGTGGCACCAGCGGAGGGCTTGGCAGGCAGCAGAGTTCGCAGGACTCAGGCAGGGTCGCAGCGGAGGCGTTAGCAGCAACTTCCCACTGCCAAGTCCCCTGGTCCCCGCCCAGGCCGCTGCGGACCGTGGGCTCCCGGCCCCCTCTCGCATCCTTGCAAGCCTAGCAGGATTGAGTCAGTGTCCCTGGTTATGTGGTCCTCCAAGGTGTCTTTCGGTTGCCCCTTCCTGAGGATTTGCCTTTATTTTTGTTGTGAATCCAGTTTGGTCCTGGGAGATGGTCTGTGTAGCTCCATTCACTCCACTGCCATTTTTCTTCCCCCCCAACCTGAGGGTTTTCAAACAGGAAGTATAGGGGTGTTGCAAGGTGAGTCAGTGGGAATCATCAGACCCTGACTTAAAAGATGGGTAATTATAGGTTTGAGACCCTGGGGGGTGAGTCGCCAAAATGGGGAACTGGGGCCTCGATGGATATTGTGAAGGGTCCTTCAGTTGAATTTGAATGAGAGTGTGGTGGGTAGCTATTATCAGGTAGAGGTGTCCCAGACTTGAGGGTTGACAACGTCTGGGGAGATAAAGGGTTAGAGAGAAGGAGGGTGGTTGGTGGTGGTGAGAGATTCTTCAGTGAGGAGGGATAAGAGAAGATGAGAGGAAGCCGTTCGGAGTGATGTCACTTGAATAGTAGCCCCAAGACTTTGTAATATGTCTCGGCCCAGAAGGGGCCCAGGGCAAGAGGGCATAACTAGGGCGAAGTGTGAAAAGGGGTATCTGTCTAGACTTCATGACAGAGGCTGTGTGCAAAGGGGAAAGGAGGGTGTCTCATTATTCCCATAACTGAGACCTGAGAAGAAACTAGAGGCCCAGAGTGAGATGGCAGAACAGAGAAGGTAGCCCCTGTGTCCACCAGGAATGAGATGGACTTGCCCGCTACCTGCAGCTTTACCCTGGGCTCAGCAAGGGTGATTGGGGTCCTCGAGTCCAGGTCGCATCAGTTATTCATGAGGCCAAGAAGCTCAAGCAATGGGCCCATTTGGCCGGCCTTTCCTCCACATGGAGGCACAGAGGATGAGCCTGTCACCCAAAAAAAGCAATGGCTCCACCAGTGACCAGGCTGTTTACAGTCTGGGAATGGTTTTGTAGGTTGCTGTGGACATGGGCATCAACAGGCCCAGTGGCCTTCGTTGCCACATTTGAAGCAGGCCCCTGGTGGGGTTTCTTCGGCCCAGAGATATTAAATCCCTTAGGTCGGGCATCTCCTGTACCCTGCCCATGCTGGGCTGCTGGCCTCAGGGCTGCCACTAAAGCCTGGGTTTGAAGGTTTACCTTCTGCTGCATTCGGGCCTGATGAGTGGCCTCAGCCTTGTCCTCCCGGGAATTAAAGACTTTAAATGCCATGTTCAACAGGTCTTGGATAGGGGTCTGAGGGCCCTCTTCTGCCTTTTTAAGTTTCTTTCTAATATCTGGAGCTGACTGGGAGGTAAAATGTGTAGTCCCTGCTACTGAAGCAGGGTTCAGTCAGGTGTGGAAAACCAGTCTCAGTCAGGCGGTTTATAAATAGAGCTGGGTTCTCATCAGGTTCCTGAGTGACTTCTCTTAGTTTGTCATAGTTAACTACCTTTTGGGCTGCCTTCTGCATGCCTGCCAAGAGGCATTGGACCATCTTGTCTGGCCTCCATCTACCATCCTGCCCTGCTTGATAAGTCCAATTGGGTTCTGCCTCGGGGACTGCCTGAGTCCCAATGGGCATCTGGTCATCTATAAGAAGCACCTGGTCAGCATAGGCTTGTGCCACTGTTTGTATCTGATCGCGTTCATCAGAGGTGAGAGTAGAGGACATAATGACATAAAGATCATGCCAGGTAAGGTCATAAGTCTGAGTGAGATATCTGAGCTCTTTAATAAAGGCTGTGGGATTGGTAAAATAAGATCCAAAATACTTTTCAATAGTGGATAAATCAAAGAGAGAGAAGGGGACATGGACCTGCACAAGTCCCTCTGCTCCTGCTACCTCACAGAGAGGGCAGAGGAGATCAGCTTTTTCCCATGGGTCATGATGTAATCACGTGTGGGTACTAACAGGGGAGGGGAGAGTGGGAGTCGAGATGGAGGGCAAAGGAGAGTTAGAGGCCGATGATTCAGGATAAGGTGGAAGAGAGTTAAGAGAGGGATCAGGCTGAATGGGAGGTAAGGACAGTTCCTCTGGGGGGTCAGCAAATGAGGAGAGGTCAGGAGCAGAGGGTCTGGAGGGAGTGTCTTTAGCTAGGAGGACCTGTGCCGTGGAACAGGAGGCACAGAGGTTAGGACGGGATCGCAAATACCAAAAAGCCTAAATATATATAATTTCCAACCATTTCCCATTTCTTTGGCAAAAGTTTTCTAAGTCGGTGAGTATGGTAAAATTGAAAGTCCCTTCAGGAGGCCATCTGGACTGGTTGTCCAGTAAGTATTGTGGCCAGGCCACAGTGGAGAAAAAGAACAGTTTCTATTTTTTGAAGCATTTTTTTGAAGCATTCCTGGGCGAGGTTCACTGGTCCACATGGCGGGGGCCAGGGAAATCGCACTGCTACTTTCACCCAGGGAAGATTTATAGGGACCTGGGTGGGGTGATTAGGTGTGGCATCAGGTGACTGGCTAGCTGCTGGGTAGATAGAACAGGGATCGATTTTTGAGAGATTTAAAATGAGACACCCTAAAGGAGTTTCTGGATCTGGTCAAGATTCCTGATTGCCCATGGTCAGCCCCAGCCCTGGAGTGATCAGAGATGAGAATTGGCATCCCACAACTCAATCTCTGATCACTGGACAAATGGATAGTCGGGGGGGTGGCCGGGGCATCTCCACAGAACCCCACGCACTTGGAATGGATAGGAGGTCCCTGATGCAGCTGTAATTAGGACAGGGAGCCCCAAAGGTGGAGGGAACTGAGGAGCAGCCAGAGGCAGGGGGACTTACCACACCATGCACTGAACTGGGTGGAAGGTCAGTGGTCTCTGGTCTTCCTCAGGAGGGAGAAAGAGGAGTGGCCCAGGCGGGCTCAAGCTCCTCCTGGGTTTCGGCACCATATGTAAGGTATCTCACTGAGGAAGAAAGAGAAACAAAGCCGCAAAGTTGGACAACAGTTTTATTGAAGCATTCCTGGGAGAGGTTCACTGGTCCACGTGGTGGGGGCCAAAGAAGTGGCGCTGCTACTTTCACCCAGGGAAGATTTATAGGGATGTTAGGGACCTGGGTGGGGTGATTAGGTGTGGCGTCAGGTGACTGGCTAGCTGCTGGGGAGATTCAAACATGGCACATGTTGGTTGGCTAAGAAGGGTGGTGGGATGTGACCAGGAGTGTTGCCTCAGCCACATCCAGGTAAGGCGGTTTCTCCCAAGTTAGGTTTTGATGTCTCCTCTGGCCACCTATTTCCAGGTCATGCAACTTCCTGGTCATGTGACTCCCCGGAGCTCGCTGGCTTTGCAGCATGTAGATTAGTTAGCAATACCTGTTAAAGTCCCCTCCAATGAGGTTGGAAAGTCTTTTATTTGATGTCTTTTTCAATAGACCAAATCTTCTGGTTGTAAGCCATGGTTTTTAAAGTCTTTGTCTCCCAGGAGTGCTCTGTGAAATGAATTGGTTACTAACTAATTTATTGATTTCTTTAAGCTAGTTAATAAGCCTTTGACTCCTTTTGGCAAAGTTGGTTCATGTGCCCCTTCATTCAAATACATAAGGAAGCCAGTGACTATTTCATAAGGAGAAAGTTTATGTTTACCAAAAGGAGTAGATCTTAGTGCACTATAGGGAAAGCTTTTATCCAGGGAAGAGGGAAGATTAAAGGCTTCTGAAATTTTGGTTAGCTGTATTTTTTTTTTTTTTTTTTTGATATGTGCCCCTAGCAGGAACCGAACCCAGGACTCTCCGGTCCACAGGCCGACGATCCAGCAGCTGAGCCAAACTGGCCAGGGCTAGTTGTATTTTGATTGCACTACTGGTATGTTTCACCAATCCAGAGGTCTGGGAGTGATGAGCACAGTGAAAATGCTTTAAAATAGGACAAATATTACAGATGGATTTTATTTGCCCAATGAAATTAGTCCTTTGGTCACTACATAACTCAGGGAAGTCCCCAATTCAGAAATATTTTTTTAATAACAATTTACCAACCATTAAACCATTAAGGCTGTTGTTCTCCTAAAAGGGAATGTGTCAACCCAGTGAGATTATATATATAATCTCCCTGAAATGGTGGCATTTGGATAAAATCCAATTACTATACTACAAATGGACCTAAAGGAAGTGGGCAATGTCCTTGAGATCCATGAAGTGGATTTTCTGGGTTATATTTTGGACAGAGAAAATATCTGCTATATACTTTATGAGTTACCATAGGAGAAGGTTTTCAGTAATATTATTTTCTCTATGAAATCATTTCAAAACCCCCAAAGTGTTTACTCATGTACATGATGAAGGATAGGGAGTTGAAGCCTTATAAAGAAGGATGGTTTCTTATTGGGTCCAAGCCATATCTGTTTGCCTGGGTCAAAAGTTCCCCCTTTTTGTTGCCATATCCTCTTTTCCTCTTCTACAATTGTCCATTAAAAACTTATAGGCGGCTTTAGCCCTGTGAGAAATTAACCAAAGTTTGACTTCCACTGGGAATTTGAAAAGTAACATTCTTCAGCTGTAAATAAGGAGAAACTGAAGCTTTCTTTTACCCCATAAAACTGTAACTGTTAAAAATATATGTACTGCACCTGGCTAACTCTCTGTCACAAACTTGCGAATTAGTGCTTGTTTAACCCTGATTATAAAAGGGCTGAAAGTCTGCTACGGTGTGCTGCAGTTCTCCTGTGCGAAGGTTGGCTGCAGTACTTGTGCAGGTAATAAAGCTCCTAATATTCAAAATTACTTTGTGTCCAAATGAGGTTGATTCTCCTGGGTTACAACATAAAACTGTAAAAGACAGTCTTTTATTGATTTAATAGAAAGCAAGGAGCATTCTCGGGTATGGATAACTTGACTGTTTAACACTACTTGCCCAGCTGCAGTGTTGGCTAAATTATTTTATTTTGCTTCCATGATGTTAGTTTTAGAGTTTTCTAGAATTTTGATAATTGCCAATTGTTTTGGTTGCTGTATAACATCTAATGATTCCACAACCAGTTTTCCTTTTTATTTTTTCAAACAGAGTGGGAATGAGGAAGAGAGAGAAAAAAAACATAGATGTGAGAGGCAAATCAGCTGGCTGACTCCCACAGGATCTCAACCAGGGTTGGAAACTAACAGCATCTTAGGTATGTGCATTTGACTGGAATCATCCCATGACTCATTACTCTGTGGGCCAATGCTCTAACTGCTGAGCAAAACAGGCCAGGGCCAGTTTTATATAACTTTTTTATTTAATTAATTTATTTATTTTTCTTACGGATGATTCTCGATTTTCCACAACAGATTCCCCCCTCTCCTTCCCTCCCTGCCCTGTCCCCAGGTTTGTTGTCCATGTCCATTGTTCATGTATACATGCATATAAGTTCTGTGGTTTATCTCTCCCCCCCAGGCCCTCTTCTGGGGATAGTCAGTCTGTACCCCACTTCCACATCTCTGGGACTACCCCATTCCTCAGACTGTTATGTCCATTATATTCCACAAACAAGTGAGATCATATGATACTTGTCTTTCTTTGTTTGGCTTTTTTGGCTTAGGATGACACTTTCCAGGTCACTGCATGTCCTCTCAAAGGATAAGAGATCTTTCTCTCTTACAGCTGCATAGTACTCCATTGTGTATCTGTACCATAGCGTTTTTATCCATTCATCTACTGATGGAGATTTGGGCTGTTTCCAGATCTTAGCTATCGTAAATAGTGCTGCTACAAACATGGGGGTACATATATTCTTTCTGATTGGTGTTGTAGGCTTCTTAGGGTATATTCCTAGAAGTGGGATCACTGGGTCAAATGGAAGTTCAATTTTTAATTTTTTGAGGTAACACCATATTGTTTTCCATAGTGGCTGCACCAGTCTGCATTCCCACCAGCAGAGTACTAGAGTCCTCTTCTCTCCACACCCTCACCAACACTTGTTGTTTGATGAATTGTTGATGGCGGCCATTCTGACAGGTGTGAGGTGACACCTCGTTGTTTTAATTTGCATCTCTCTGATGATGAGTGATGTTGAGCATTTCTTCATAAGTTTCTTGACCATTTGTATGTCCTGTTTGGAGAGGTGTCTATTTAGTTCCTCTGCCCATTTTTTAATTGGGTTCTTTGTCTTCATTTTGTTGAGTTGTATGAGCACTCTATATATATTGGAAATTAACCCCATATCTGGTATATCATTGGCAATTAAGATCTCCCATACAGTAGGTTGCCTTTCCATTTTGATGATTGTATCTTTTGCTGTGCAGAAGTTTTTGAGTTTGATGTAGTCCCATGTGTTTGTTTTCTCTTTTGTTTCTGTTCCCTTAGGTGATGTATCAGTGACAATTCTGTTGCATATGATGTCTGAAATTTTGTTGCCTACAGTTTCTTCTAGGATTATTATGGATTGATGAGTCACATTTAAGTCTTTTATCAATTTTGAGTTTATTCTTGTGTATGGTGTAAGTTGATGGTCTAGTTTCAATTTTTGCATGTAGCTGTCCAATTTTCCCAACACCATTTATTAAAGAGGCTGTCTTTACTCCACTGTATGCTCTTGCCCCCTTTGTCAAATACTAATCGAGTGTATTGCCTTGGGTCCATTTCTGGGTTCTCTGTTCTGTTCCACTGATCTATATGCCTGTTCTTTGCCAGTACAAGGCTGTTTTGATTACAGTGGCTTTGTAGTATAACCTGAAATCTGGTAGTATGATCCCTCCAACTTTGTTCTTCTTTTTCAAGATTGCTGTGGCTATTCCAGGTCTTTTTTGGTTCCATATGAAATTTTAAAGTATTTGTTCTAGTTCTGTGAAGTATGTTGTTGGTATTTTGATGGGGATTGCATTGAATCTATAGATTGCTTTGGGTAGTATGGACATTTTAATGATATTATTCTCCCAATCCATGAGTAAGGTATGTGTTTCCACTTTTTTATATCTTCCTCTATTTCTTTTTTCAATTACCTGTAGTTTTCTGTAGCTAGGTCCTTTATTTTTGGGGTTAAGTTTATTCCCATGTATCTTAATTTTTTTGTTGTAATGGTAAATGGGTTTGTTTTTGGGTTTTTTTTAGTTTCTCTTTCTGTGAGTTCATCATTTGGTGTATAAGAATGCCATCAATTTCTTGACATTAATTTTGTATTCTGCTACTTTGCCAAATTCATTTATTAAGTCTAGTAAAATTTTGAAGGAGTCTTTGGGATTTTCAACATATAATATCATATCATCTGCAAATAATGACAGTTTCATTTCCATTTTTCCAATTTGAATCCCTTTTATTTATTTTTTTCCTGTCTGATTGCTGTGGCTAAGACTTCCAATACTTTGTTAAATAAGAGTGGCAAAAGTGGGCATTCCTGTCTTGTTTGTGTTCTTAAGAAAAATGCTTTTAGTTTTTGCCCATTGAGTATGATGGTGGCTGTAGGTCTTTCATATATGGCCTTTATTATGTCAACATATATGGCCTTTATTATTCCCACATTCCTGAGCATTTTATTAGAAATGGATGCTGGATTTTGTCGAAGGCTTTTTCAGCATCTGTTGATATAATCATGTGGTTTTTATTCTTCATTTTGTTTATGTGGTGTATCACATTAATTCATTTTCAAATATTGTACCAGCCTTCCATCCCTGGGCTGAATCCCACTAGGTCACGGTGAATAATTTTTTTGTGTTTTGCTGGATCCTATTTGCTAGTATTTTGTTCAGGATTTTGGCATCTATGTTCATCAGGAATATTGGCCTGTAGTTTTCTCTCTTTGTAATGTCTTTTTCTGGTTTTGGAATTAGAATTATGCTAATAATACGAGTTTGGAAGTCTTCCTTCTTCTTAAACTTTTTGAAATAGTTTGAGGAGAATGGGTGTTAGTTCTTTTTTGAATGTTCGATAAAACTCCCCCGTGAAGGCAACCAGACCTGGGCTTTTGTTTGCTGGGAGAGTCTTGATTACATCTTCAATTTTTTCTGTTGTTATTGGTCTGTTTAAATTCTCTCTCTTCCCGGTCCAGTTGTGGGAGACTATGTGTTTCTAGAAATTTGTCCATTTTGCTTAGATTGTCAAATTTGTTGCCATATAAGTGTTCATAATGGTTGTTAATGATCTTCTGTATTTCTGTGGTATCAGTTGTTACTTCTCCTTTTTCATTGCTGATTTTCTCTATTTGGGTTCTCTCTCTTTGTTTCTTGGTGAGGCTAACTGTGTCCATCAATCTTGTTTATCTTTTTTTAAAAAAAAACAGCTCTTTGTTTCATGGATCCTTTGAATTGTTTGGTTTTGTTTTTTGTTTTTTTATATCTATGTCTTTTATTTCTGCTCTGATCTTTACTATTTCCTTCCTTCTACTTACTCTGGGGTTTTCTTTTTGTTTGCTTTCTAGTTCTTTAAGTTGTGAGGTTAGATAGTCTGTTAGAGATTTTTCTTGCTTCTTGAGGTAGGCCTCTAGTGCTATGAACTTCCCTCTCAGAAATGCTTTCACTGTATTCCATAGGTTTTGTGTTGTTGTGTGTTCAATTTCATTGGATTCCAGGAAGTTTTTAATTTTTTCCTTCATCTCCTTAATGACCCATTTGTTGTTTAATAAATGCTATTTATCTTCCTTGTGTTCAAATGTCTTTTCATATTCTCGTTGCAATTGATTTCTAGTTTCATGCCATTGTGATCTAAGAAAATGCTTAATATGATTTCAATCTTCTTGAACTTGTATAGACTTAGTTTGTGTCCTAACATGTCATCTATCTTTGAGAATGTCTCATGTGCACTTGAGAAGAATGTGAATTCTGTAGTTTTTGGGTGTAGTTCTCTGTAGATATCTATTAAATCCATTCGATCTAGTGCTTCATTTAGAGTCTCTGTTTCCTTGCTAATTTTTTGTCTAGAGGATATATCCAGTGATATCAGCAGGGTGTTGAAGACCCCTGCTATGATTGTATTACTATAGATTTCTCCTTTGAAGTCTTCCAAAAGATTTTTAATATATTTTGGTGCTCCTATATTTGGTGCATATATGTTTATCAAGGTTATATCTTCTTGTTAGATAGATCCTTTCAATACTATGTAGTGGCCTTCTTTGTCTTTAGTTATGGTCTTCATTTTGAAAACTACTTTATCAGATATGAGTATTGCTACCCCAGCTTTTTTTTCTTTCCGTGTGCTTGGAAGATTTCTTTCCATCCTTTCACTCTCAACCTATGTGAGTCTTTTGTTGTGAGGTGTGTCGCTTGTAAACAACATATAAATGAGTCATGCTTTCTTATCCAATCAGCTACTCTGTGTCTTTTTATCAGAGCATTCAATTCATTTACATTTAAGGTGATTTTTGACATGTATTTATTTTTTGCCATTTTTGTTTAGTGTGGTTCTATTTTTCTTCCCATTTCTCCTGCTAATTACAGCAGTCCTTTTAACATTTCTTGCAGTGCTGGTTTGGTGTTAATATATTCCCTTAGACTGTTTTTGTCTGGGAGGCTCTTTATTTGACCTTCCATTTTGAATGATAGCCTTCCTGGGTAAAGTACTCTTGGATTCAGATTCTTGTTTTTCATGACCTTGATTACTTCATGCCACTCCCTTCTAGCCTGTAGTGTTTCTGTTGAGAAGTCCGCTGAAAGCCTTATGGGGTTTCCTTTGTAGTTAACTTGTTGCTTATCTCTTGCTGCCTTTAGAATTCTCTGTTTGTCTTTAATTTTTGGCAATTTGATTAGTAGGTGTCCTGGGTTCTTCTCACTTGGGGCTCTGTGCATCTTGAAGTTTAATGCCTTCTTCCTTCACCAAATTAGGAAAGTTTTCTGTCACTATTTCTTCAAATATATTCTCTAACCCTTGCTCATTTTATTCTTCTTTGGGGACTCCTATGATGTGAATGTTATTACATTTCCAGTTGTTTCACAGTTCTCTTAAGCTGTCTTTCTGTTTCTTAATTTTTTTTTTTTTCCTTTTGGTTTTCTGATTGGTTGATTTTTTTTTCTTCTTTCTTTTTTTTTTTTCCCCCCTATCTTGTAATTCACTGATCCAGGCCTCAGCTTCCTCTACTCAGTTATTATACTTTCCAATGTGTTCTTTATTTCTGCTGTGTCATTCTTCATTTCTTCTTGGTAGTTTTTAATTTCCAACTGGTTGATTTTCAACATTTCTATGTCTTTACTCATGGTGCTCATGTCCTTACACATGCTGTTGAGCTTTCTCAAGATCATGGCTCTGAATTCTAGTTCTTTTAAGTTGCTTAACTGCACCTCATTTATCTCATCTTCAGTAGAGGTCTCTTGTTCTTTCATTTGACTCTTGTTTTTGTGTTTCACCATTTTGGCTATCTGAGTGGACTTTGGAGCCTGTCAAATTTTCCCTGTGGGTTTTGATGTTCTGCTGTTTTTGGCTCTCCCTCTCCTGTGTTTGGATGAGCTAGGGAGGATTCACGTTAAACACCACTGTCAAGTCTTACTTTCCTGGTTAAAGTTGCTAGCCCAGGGAATGGTACAGTTATCCTCTAGCTTTTTGCCTGGAGGCTATCAGCTTCCCTGGGGAAGTTAAGAAGCCTCACTGCTTCCAAAACATTCCCAAGTCATGAGCTACACCAAATGTATAGTGACTATCAGTGTAAATATTGGCTACTTGCTCTTTGGCCAATTGACAAGCCCAAGTTAGAGCAATTAGTTCAGGTTGCTAGGCAAGTTTTATATAAGGCAGATAAACTTTTCAATTATGTCCACCATGGAAGTTATTGCATATCCAGCTCAGTAATGTTCCTGTTCATCTTTCAGAGAAGATTCATCTGTATAACAGATTAAGTCAGCGTTATCAGTAGGAGTTTGTTGTAAATCATTCCTAGGAACAAGAAGGTGGTCAGTAAGTAAGACACTATTGTAGGTGTGTTCATCCTCTAAAGAAGGTAACACTGTTGCAAGGTTAAGATGAATACACAAAGTTAAAGTAATTAACATTAGGTTCATAAAACAAGAGTACTTAAGAAGAAGCCAATCAACTGACAGAGAAGTGTTAAGTGTGATGAGTGTTCAGTAAAGATTCAACAGAATGAGGAACATAAATAGTTTTTTTGTTTCTTTTAATGAGCCCAGAACTATCTCTTCTGTTTGTTTACAAAATACGGCTGTAACAGAGATGGCCTTTACATGGAGGAAGCCCTTTTGCTGCTAGTTGCTCACTATAATATCTTATAGGTCTATGATCTCTATTTTTGAGTTAGAATTCTTAAAGCATTTCCCTTATTTTCATGTGTGACAAGGAAGAGGGGAAGTTTATAATTAGGATGTCCCAGAGTAGGAGCTTTAGATAATACTTCCTTTAAAGGTTCTACAGCTTGTTTTCCTTCAGGGTTCCATTGTATTGGATCTGGTTGATCTGACTTTAATAGGGCTATTAAGGAACACAATTTAAACATGTCTAGTCAAACTCAGGACTCCTCTAAGCTGCTTTCTTGTTATTGGAAGAGGGAAATATAGGAGTCCTCTGAGACTTTCAGGGTTAATCAGTGGCCCATTTTACATATGAGATGGCCAAGGTATTTGACTTGAGGTAAGCAAAATTTAAGCTTATTCTTTGAGACCTTATGTAATAAGTAAATTGTGTCCTTTTGGGAGTCTAGTGATATCCTAAAGCATAAAAGTAAGTCATCCACATATTGAATTAGAGTAAAATCTCTAGGAAATTTAACATAATTTAAATCAGTTTTTACTATCTGGAAAAAATAGGTGGGACTTTCTGTATATCCCTGGGGCATTACTGTCCAACTAAATTGGTAATCTTTCCAGGTGAAGACAAAAAGATATTGATTGTCTTTTTCTACTGGAATGCTGAAAAGGGCACTAGATAAATTTATTACTGAAAAATATTTGCAATCCACATGAATGGCTGATAATAAGGTGTGTGGACTTGGAACCACAAGATGTCTGAAAATAACTAGCTTATTTATAACTCTGAGGTCATATACAAGTCTCCATCCTTTTCCATTGTTTTTTTTTTTTAATTTATTTTTGTTATAGATGTTTCTCCTTTTCCCCCCATTGACACCCTCCTCCTGATTCCCACCCCCCAGCACAGTCCCCAGCATTGTTGTCTATATCCATTGGTTACACATAAAGCAAATAACTTCTGTGGTTTATCTCTTTCCTCCCACCCACCCTCTTTTCTGAGGTTTGTCAATCTGTACCCTACTTCTATGTCTCTGGGTCTATTTTGTTCATCCATTTGTTTTGTTCATTATGTTCCACAAACTAGTGAGATCATGTGATATTTGTCTTTCTCTGATTGGCTTATTTTGCTTAGAATAATACTCTTCAGGTCTCGCCATCTCATCTCATAAACTAAGACATTTTCTTTCTTACAGCTGCATAGTATTCCATTGTGTATTTTATTGTGTATATGTACCATGGCTTTTTTATCCACTCATCTATTGATAGACACTTCAGCTGTTTCCAAGTCTTAAAAGCAATTGTAAATAATGCTTCTATGAACATAGGGGTACATATATTCTTTCTGATTGGTGTTTCAGGTTTCTTAGGGTATATTCCTAAAAGTGGGATCACTGGGTCAAATGGCAGTTTGATTTTTAACTATTTGAGGTAACACCATAGCATTTCACATAGTAGCTACACCAGTCTGCATTCCCACCAGCAGTGTACTAGAGTCCCCTTCTCTCCACATAATTGCCAATTAAACACTTGTTTAATGATTTGTTGATGGCAGCCATTCTGACAGGTGTGAGGTGACACCTCATTGTTGTTTTAATTTGCATATCTCTGATGATTAGTGATGTTGATCATTTCTTCATATGTCTCTTGGCCATTTGTATGTTCTATTTGGAGAGGAAATTCTTTAGGTCCTCTGCCCATTTTTTAATTGAGTTCTTTGTCTTTCTTTTGTTGAGCTGTATGAGTACTCTATATATTTTGGAAATTAGCCCCATATCTGATGTATCATTGGCAATTATGCTCTCCCATACAGTGGGTTTTCTTTCCATTTTGATGGTTGTTTCTTTTGCTGTGCAGAAGCTTTTTAGTTTGATATAGCCCTATGCATTAATTTTTTGTTGTTGTTTCACTTGCCTTAGGCATTGTATCAGTAAAAATTTTACTGCATATGATGTCTGAAATTTTTTTTTTTAATCCTCACCTGAGGACATTTTTTCATATTTTGTTCAGATAGAGTGGGAGGGAGCGAGAGAGAGAGAAACATCAATGTGAAAGAGACACATCAAGTGGTTGCCACCCACACAACCCAACCAGGGCTGGGGACAAACTGCAACCAAGGCACGTGCCCTTAAGAGTAATCAAACCCAGGTCTCTCTGGACCACAGTCCAATGCTCAACCGCTGAGACAAACCAACTAGGGCTGATGTCTGAAATTTTGTTGCCTACATTTTCTTCTAGAATTTTTATAGATTCACGAGTCACATTTAAGTCTTTTATCCATTTTGAGTTTATTCTTGTGTATGGTGTAAGTTGGTGGTCTAGCTCCATTTTTTTTGCATATAGATTTTTAATTTTTCCAACATCATTTATTGAACAGGCTGTCTTGACTCTATTGTATGGTCTTGACACATTTCTTAAATATTATTTTTTTATCCTCACCCAAGGACATTTTTTTCGATTTTCTGTTCAGATAGAGTGAGAGGGAGAGAGAGAGAGAGAGAAACATTGACGTGAAAGGGGCACATTGAGTGGTCGCCACCCACACCAGCCAGGGACAAACTGCAATCAAGGTATGTGCCCTTAGTGGGAACTGAACCCAGGTCTCTGTGGACCGCAGGCCGACGCTCTAACCACTGAGCAAAATTATCAAGGGCATTATTTCTTAAATATTAATTAAACATATTGTCTTGAGTCAATTTCTAGGTTCTCTGTTCTGTTCCATTGATTTATATGCCTCTTCTGTGCCATTACCAGGCTGTTTTGATTAATGTGGCTTTACAGTATAACTTGATATCCAGTATTGTGATTCCTTCTACTTTGTTCTCTTTCAAAATTGCTGTGGCTATTTGGGGTCTTTTTGGTTCCAAATAAACTTTTGGAATATGTGTTCTAGTTCTTTAAAATATATTGTTGGTATTTTGATGGGGATTGCATTGAATCTATTGATGGCTTTGGATAGTATGAACATTTTCATGATGTTAATTCTTCCAATCTATGAACAAGGTATATGCTTCTACTTTTTTTTATTCTTACTCCATGACATTTTTGCATTTATCTTCAGATAAAGCAGGAGAAATATAGGGAAGAAGAAAGAGAGAGAGTAAAATCAATGTGAGAGAAACACATCGACTGGTTGCCACCCACATTACCCAAACTGGGGCCAAGGATGAGCCACAATTGAGGTATGTGCCTTTATTGGGAACTGAACCCAGGACTCTCTGGTCCTCAAGCTGATGCTCTAACCACTGAGCAAAACTGGAGAGGACTGCTTCCACTTTTTTATATCTTCCTTTATTTCTTTATTCAATGATGTGTAGTTTTCTGTGACGAGGTCCTTTACTTCTTTGGTTAAGTTTATTCCTAGGTATCTTAAATTTTTTTGCTGAGATGGTAAATGAGATTATTTTTTTGTCTGTTTTTTTTCTGTGACTTCATCATTGGTGTATAAGAATGCTGTTGATTTCTTGACGTTAATTTTGTATCCTGCTACTTTGCCAAATTTATTTAATTAACTCTAGAAGATTTTTGATGGAGTCCTTAGGGTTTTCTATATACAATATCATGTCATCTGCAAACAATGACAGTTTCACTTTCTCCTTTCCAATTTGGATTTATTTTTTCTTCATGTCTAATTGCTGTAGCTAAGACTTCCAGTACTATGTTAAATAAGAGTGGAAAAAGTGGGCATCCCTGTCTTGTTCCTGATCTTAAGGGAAATGCTTTTACTTTGTGTCTATTGAGTATGATGTTGGCTGTAAGTTTTTAATATATGGTTTTTATTATGTCAAGTTATGATCCCTCTATTCCCACTTGGCTGAGTGTTTTATCAGTAATGGGTGCTGGATTGTGTCGAATGTTTTTTCAGCATCTATTCATTAGATCATATGGTTTTTATCTTTTATTTTATTTATGTAGTGTATCACATTTATTGATTGCAAATATTGTACCACCCTTGCATCCCTGGAATAAATCCTACTTGGTCATGATAAATAATTTTTTTGATGTATTGCTGGATTCAACTTGCTAATATTTTGTTAAGGATTTTGGCATCTGTGTTCATCAGGAATATTGGCCTGTAGTTTTCTTGCTTTGTAGTGTCTTTATCTAGTTTTGGAATTAGGATTATGCTGGCCTCATAAAATGAGTTTGGAAGTCTCCCATTTTCTTGGATTTTTGGAATACTTTGAGGAGAATGGGCATTAGATCTTGTTTGAGTGTTTGGTAAAACTCCCCTGTGAAGCCTTTCTGGGCTGGGCTTTTGTTTGCTGGGAGTTTTTTTATTAATTCTTCAATTTTCTTAATTGTTATTGGTCTGTTCATGATTTCTATCTTTTCCTGGTCCAGTTTCGGGAGACTGTGTGTTTCTAGAAATGTGTCCATTTTACCTGGGTTGTCCAATTTGTTAACGTATAATTGTTCATAGTATGTTTTAATGATCCTTTGTATTTCTGCGGTGCCAGTTATTACTTCTCTTTTGTTTCTGATTTTGTTTACTTGGGTCCTCTCTTTTTGTTTCTTGGTGGGTCTGGCTAAGGGTCTATCAAACTTGTTTATCTTCTCAAAGAACCAGCTCTTTGTTTCATTGATCTTTTAAACAGTTTTCTTAGTTTCTATGTCATTTATTTCTGCTCTGACCTTTACTATTTCTTTCCTTCTACTTGCTTTGGGTTTTTCTTTTTGTTTACGTTCTAGTTCCATAAGTTGTAGGGTTAGAAATTCAATTAGGAATTTTTCTTGTTTCTTGAGGTAGGCCTGTAGTGCTATGAACTTCCTTTTCAGGCTTTTGCCACATCCTGTGGATTTTATATTGTATGTGGTTGTTTTCATTGGTTTTCAGGAAGTTTTTAATTCTTCTTTGATCTTTTTGGTAATCCATTCATTGTTTAATAACATGCTATTTAGCATCCAACCGTTTGAATGTTTTTGTGTGTTTTTGTTGTAATTGAGTTCTAGTTTCATGCCATTGTGATCTGAGAAGATGCTTGATATAATTTCAATCTTGAATTTGTAGAGACTTACTTTGTGTCATAACATGTGGTCTGTCTTCAAGAATATCTCATGTGCACTTGAGAAAAATGTATATTTTGCAGCTTTGGCATAAAATGTTCTGTAAATATCAATTAACTCTGATCTATTTCATCCTTAATATGGTTAATATTTTGTCTAGAAGATCTATCCAGTGGTGTCAGTGGGGTGTTAAAGTCACCCACTATGATTGTATTGCTATTGATTTCTCCTTTGAAGTCCTCCAGAAGTTTTTAATATATTTTGGTGCTCTCATATTTGGTGTGTATATGTTTACCAGGGTTATATCTTCTTGTTGGATTGATCCTTTTAATATTATGTAGTGACTTTCTTTGTCCCTTTTTGGGGCCCTAGTTTTGAAGTCTATCTTATCAGATATGAGTATTGCTATACCAGCTTTTTTTTCATTTCCATTTGCCTGGAAAAAAATTTTTCCATCCCTTCACTTTCATCCTGTGTGAGTCTTTTGTTGTGAGGTGGGTCTCTTGTAAACAGCATATATATGGGACATGTTTTCTTATCCAATCAGCTACCCTATGTCTTTTGATTGGAGCATTTAAGCCATTTATATTTAAGGTTAATATTGATAGGTACTTATTAGTTGCCATTTCTATTTTATGCCTGTGTTCCTCTCTCTCTCTCACTCTCTTTCTTTTTCTTCTTACAACAGTCCCTTTAACATTTCTTGCAGTGTTGGTTTTGTGGTGGTAAATTCCTTTAGCTGTTTTTCGTTTTTGTTTTTTTGTTTGTTTGTTTGTTTGTTTTTGTTTTTTTGTCTATGAAGCTCTTTATTTCTTCTCCAATTTTGAATGATAGCCTTGCTGGATAGAGTAGTCTTGGATTCAGACCCTTTCTTTTCATTACTTTGTATACTTCATGCCACCCCTCTTCTGGCCTGCAGTGTTTCTATTGAGAAATCAACTGACAGTATAATGAGAGCTTCCTTGTAGGTAACTTTCTGTCTCTCTCTTGCTTCCTTTAAGATCCTTTTTCTGTCTTTAATGTTTGCCATTTTAATTATGATGTGTCTAGCTGTGGGTCTTTTTGGGTTCACCTTGCTTGAGACTCTCTATGTTTCCTGGACTTGCGTGACTTTTTCCTTCACCAATTTAGGAAAGTTTTCTGTCATTATTTCTTCAAACCAGTTCTCTATTCCTTCCTCTGATTCTTCTCCTTCCAGTACCCCTATGATGCAAATGTTGTTATGGTTTGTATTGTCCCAAAACTCCCTTAAACTCTCCTCCTGCTTTTTTATTTTTCTTCCCATTTGCTGCTGTATTTGGGTGCTTTTTTTTTTTTTTTATCTTGTCTTCTAAGTCACTGATTCAGTCTTCAGCTTCTTCTAATCTACCATTGAATACTTCTAAGTTATTTTTCATAACAGCTATGTCATTCTTTATTTTCTCCTGATTTTTATGCATAGCTTCTACCTCTTTTTTAAAACTGATGTGGTTCCCACAAAGCTCTTCCTAATTCCTATTAAGTTGCTTGTAGTTCTCACCAGATTGTCTGAGCACCCTTATAATCATTGCTTTGAGTTCTGTATCCAACAAATTGCTTTCTTCTATTTCATGTAGTTCTTTCTCTGGTGATTCCACCTTTACTTTCATTTGGGTGTTGTTTCTTTGTCTCACCATCTTAGCAGTCTGGTAGTTCTAGGCCTGGTGAAGAATGTTGGAATATGTAGGCAGGTTGGTGTGTATCAAATAAGGCTGCTGTGCCTCCTGGACTGTTTTGCTGTATGGCACCTCTTGCCTGCTGTGGGTCCTGGAGTACTGACAACTGGAAGTTGCTATTGGTCTGTCAAGCAGGTTTTGTCTGCCTGAGACTTGCTGCTGCTTGACCTGAGGCAGCACTCCTGATCAGCCTCTGCTAATGTCACTAGGGATGGGTCTCAGCTGCTGATCTGTGCTGCTGCTGCCTGGGGTGCGTGTCTCCTGCTTGTGCACTTCTAGGGTGTGTGGGTCCCGCTGGTGTACTGCTAGGGTATGTGTGTCCCTCTGTAACTAATGGGGTGCATAGGTCCTGCTGGTATACTTCTGGGGTGTGTGGATCCTGCTGGTGTGCTTCTGGTGTACACTACTGCCTAGTGTGGCTGTTTCTGATCAGTCGCTGCGGGGGGGGGGGTGAGTTTCAGCTCCCAGTTTGCGCTGCTACTGCTGCTGCTGTTGCCAGGGGATGCTCTCAGCTCCCAATCTTCTATGGCTGTTGGATGCTGAGAATGCTCCACTCCCAGGCCTTTGCTGCTGCTGGTGGAGGGGCTCCACTCCAAATTCACTGTTGCAGTTGTCAGGGGCAGGTCCCAGCTGCCCGAGTTGTGCTGCTGCTTGGGCTGGGGCACCACTCCTGATCAGCATCTGCTGATGCCACTAGAAATGGGTTTCACCTGCCAATCTGTGCCTTTGCTGCCTGGGGATGGATATCCAATCCTGAGCCCCTGTTGCTGGGTGTGTGTCTCAGCTCCCAAGCCTTGGCTGCTGTTGTGGGTGGGGCTCCACTCCCACCCAATCACTGCTGCTGTAGAGGAAGATACTGGGCTCCTAAACTGGTACGAGTGCTGCTGGGGGTGGATCTTTGCTCCCAAGTCTCTGCTACTGTTGGGGGTGGGGCTCCACTTCCACCCAGTCACTGCTGCTGTGAGGAATGATGCACAGTTCCAATCAGGCTGCTGCTGTAGGCGATGGTGCTCAGCTCCAACCGGTTTCAGCTACTGCAGCATGTGCCTCGATAATGCTTCTACTGTATGCTGCTCCATGTTGGCACAGTGGGGTTCACTGGTCCGATGGTGCAAGGTGCTCTGATGGACTCAGGTGGCTCAGCCCTAGATGCTCTCTGCTGCCTCCTCCCAGGGAAAACCATGAATCTTCCAAAATGGCGGGGTCACACGGCCATGCAGGGAGAAGCTCACAGAAGCAAAACTAATTTCTAACTAGTACATATGTACTTAAATTTTATTTAGACTAAAGTGCAGAAAGAAAACCTAATTTCTGCTCTACTACTAAACACTCACTGAATTCTTCATTCCCTAACCCAAGCACCTTACATTTGGATGAAATTCCCGCCCTTTTTTATCACTACCTGCATGTTGACATATGATGACAATGAGGCCAGGGGACCCTTTTAGTGTTTTGCTGGGCAGCTGTGGCCCTCTCTGCAGAACTCTCACTCCCTGGAGCCTTCTTGTCAGCCAATGGGCTTTCTGTAGCACTCAACTTAGGATCAAGAGCAACCTTTAAGTAGTGATATGAAACAGAGTTTGGAATTTAACACACCACTATTATATACAAATCTACTGAATGTTTTCTATGTGCCACACTTACTGTATATGTTTACCATTGTTAACAATTTACATCCATTAGCTCATTTAATCCTCATAACACCACTATGAGGTAGGTAGTATTATTATCCCCATTTTACAGAGGATGAAAGTACCTTGTCCAAGGTCATATCTATGGTAAATGGTAGAGGTGGAGTTTGAACCCAGGCATGCTGACTCTAAGAATCAAAGCTGAAATTATTTCATAACATATATTCATGCACATTACAGATAGTATATATTGTATATTATAAATGGTACATATGGAATAGACATACAGACAAGATATCTAATTTTTATACATCAAGGAGATATAACTATCCCATACAAACACAGTCTAAACAAGATTGAGTTGATCTGAAGCCATGCAGATGATCCAATTCATGTGTGTAAAATATATATGATATTTCTAATGCTACAAATAAGCTATCAGAAAGGTGGCAGATAAATAAGAAATATTCTCCAACACCTGTTCAGGGTATATGGGAAGAGCATGAAAGTGATTTTTAAACTGGAAAACAATTATTTGAATTATAATAATTGATAATGCCCTATATGTATACCTCAAGTTCAGATCCAACTGTATGTTAAGCTAAGTACAAAAGAAATAAGAAAAAGAATAGCCAAAGAATTGGTTAATTCATTCATTCTTTCATTTATCATTCACTAAGTTTGTGTTATGGGAAATTAGAAGAATTTTGAACAGGATATTGGAATACCAAAAAAAAAGCAATGAACTTTGTTTGCTTGACAAAAGTTCACAGAAGTTTCACAGAGGAATTTAAACTAGAATTTAAAAGACATCTGCAGAGCCCTGGCTGGTTTGGCTCAGCGGTTAGAGCATCGGCCTGCGGTCCAGAGAGACCCAGGTTCGGTTCCCACTAAGGGCATGTACCTCGGTTGCAGTTTATCCCCGGCCCTGGTCGGTCGTGCGGGTGGCAGCCACTCGATGTGTCTCTTTCACATCGATGTTTCTCTGTCTCTCTCCCTTCCTCTCTCTCCCTCCCACTCTATCTGTGCAAAAAATGTCCTCGGGTGAGGATAAAAAAAAAAAAAAAAAAGTAAAAGACATCTGCAGAGAAGATTCCAAAATGGTGGTAGAGTGAATGGAAGCTACACAGACTATCTCCCAGGACCAAATTGGAATTACAATGAAAATAAAGACAAATCATCAAGAAAAGGCAACAGAAAAGCAGCTTGAAAGACCACATAACCAGGGACACTGACTCAATCCTGGTAGGCTTGCAGAGACACGAGAGGAGGACTAGAGACCACGGTCAGGAGCGGCCTTAGCTGTGAGCGGTGCCCTTGGATTATACTCCCAAGCGGCTCCCCAATGTAGAGCCAAAACAGCGGCTAAAATAGCAGCAGCCACATACCTTGGGCTCCAGCAGAAGGAGGGAAGATTGGACTGGAACTGTGTGGGGTCACTCAAAATTTGAAGGGTACTCAGAGATTTTGCTGAGTTGCAGCCACGTAAGACTGTGGTCATCTTACATCTACTCAGGGTTCTGGGGAGAAGCAGCAGCCCTATCCTCAGAGATTCATCCCGATCCAGTGGCCTAACCACCAGCATCTGCCCCACCCTCGGGAAATTCTCTTAGAATGAGCACCTGAGATAGATTTTCATTCAACTGAGAAGCCAAGATTCTTCAGGTAACTGCTAATGATAGCCTCCAGGCAAAAAGCTAGAGGATAATTGTACTATTCCCTGGGCTAGCAACTTTAACCAGGAAAGTAAGACTTGACAGTGGTGTGTAACATGAGTCTTCCCTGGCTCATTTAAACCCAGGAGAGGTAGCCACAAATAGCACAACACCAACACCCACATGAAAAACTTGGCAGACTCAAAAGCCCACTCAGATAGCCAAAATGGTGAAACACAGAAATAAATGCCAAATGAAAGGACAAGGGATCTCTACTGAAGATGAGATAAATGAGGTGCAGTTAATCAGGTTAACAGAACTAGAATTCAGAGCCATGATCTTCAAGAAGCCAAACAGCATGTGTAAGGTCATGACCACCATGAGTAAAGACATAGAAATGTTGAAAATCAACCAGTTGGAAATAAAAAACCACCAAGAAGAAATGAAGAATGACATAGCAGAAATAAAGAACACACTGGAAGGTCTAAATAGCAGATTAGAGGAAGCTGAGGACCGGATCAGTGAATTAGAAGATAGGGTAGAAAAAATCCACCAATAAGAAAACCAAAAAATGAAAAACAATTAAAAAACAGGAAAACAGCTTAAAAGAACTGTGAAACAACTGGAAATGTAATAACATTCGCATCATAGGAGTCCCCAAAGAAGAAGAAAATGAGCAAGGTTTAGAGAGTATATTTGAAGAAATAGTGACAGAAAACATGCTTAATTTGGTGAAGGAAAAAGGCATTCAAGAACAAGAAGCACAGAGAGTCCCAAATAAGAAGAACCCAAACAGGCTCACACCAAGACACATGGTAATCAAACTGCCAAAAATTAAAAACGAAGAGAGAATCCCAAAAGCAGCAAGAGATAAGCAACAGGTTACCTACAAAGGAAACCCCATAAAGCTCTCAGCTGACTTCTCACAAGAAAAACTACAGGCCAGAAGAAAATGACATGAGGTAATATAGGTCATGAAAAACAAAGATCTGAATCCAAGACTACTTTACCCAGGGAGGCTATCATTCAAAATAGAAGGTCAAATAATAGCTTCCCAGACACACACAAAAAAAGGCAAAGGCAATATATTAGCACAAAACCAGCACTGCAAGAAATGTTAAAAGGACAGCTGTAATTAGCAGGAGAAATAGGAAGAATAATAGAACCAAGCTAAACAAAAATGGCAATGAATAAGTACATATCAATGATCACCTTAAATGTAAATGGATTAAGTGCTCCAATAAAAGACACAGAGTAGCTGATTGGATAAGAAAGCATGACTCATCTAAATGTTGTTTGCAAGAGACCCACCTCACAACAAAAGATTCACATAGGTTGAAAGTGAAGGGATGAAAAAAAATCTTCCAAGCAAACAGAAAGCAAAAAAAAAAAAAAACTGGGGTAACAATACTCATATCTGATAAAATAGATTTCAAAATGAAGACCATAGCTAAAGACAAAGAAGGCCACTACATATTATGGATAGGATCTATCGAACAGGAAGCTATAACCTTGATAAACATATATGCACCCAATATAGGAGCACGAAAATGTATTAAAAATCTTCTAAAAGACGTCAAAAGAGAAATCGATAGAAATACAATCATAGCAGGAAATTTCAACACCCTGCTGACATCACTGAATACATCCTCTAAACAAAAAATTAGCAAGAAAACAGAGACTCTAAATGAAGAACTAGACCAAGTGAATTTAATAGATATCTACAGAGAATTACAACAGAAAACTACAGAATTCACATTCTTCTCAAGTGCACATGGGACATTCTCAAAGACAGACCACATGTTAGGACATAAACTAAATCTCTACAAGTTCAAGAAGATTGAATTCATATCAAGCATCTTCTCAGATCACAATGGCAGGAAACTAGAAATCAATTGCAAAAAGAACATGCAAAGACATTTGAACACATGGAAGCTAAATAGAATGCTATTAAACAATGAATGGGTCATTAAGGAGATCAAGGAAGAATTTAAAAACTTCCTGGAATCCAATGAAATTGAACACACAACACAAAACCTATGTAATACAGCAAAAGCAGTTCTGAGAGGGAAGTTCATAGCACTACAGGCCTACCTCAAGAAGCAAGAAAAATTTCTAATAGACTCACAACTTAAAGATCTAGAGCACAAACAAAAAAGAAAACCCAGAGCAAGTAGAAGGAAGAAAATAGTAAAGATCAGAGCGGAAATAAATAACATAGAGACCAAAGAAACAATTCAAAAGATCAATAAAACAAAAAGCTGGTTTTTTGAAAATATAAACAAGATTTTTGGACCCTTAGCTAAACTCACCAAGAAACAAAGAGAGAGAACCCAAATAGAGAACATCAGAAATGAAAGAGGAAAAGGAACAACTGATACCACAGAAATACAAAAGATCATTAACAACTACTATGAACATTTATATGGCAACAAATTCGACAATCTAAGCGAAATGGACAAATTTCTACAAACACATAGTCTCCCAAAACTGGATCAGGAAGAGATAGAAAACTTGAACAGACCAATAACAACAGAAGAAATTGGAGATGTAATCAAGACTCTCCCAGCAAACAAAAGTTCAGGTCCGGATGGCTTCATGGGGAAGCTTTATCGAACATTCAAAGAAGAACTAATACCCATTCTCCTCAAACTATTTCAAAAAAATCAAAAAGAAGAAAGACTTACAAACTTGTTTTATGAAGCCAGCATAATTCTAATTCCAAAACCAGAAAAAGACACAACAAAGAAAGAAAACTACAGGCCAATATCTCTGATAAACATAGATGCCAAAATCCTGAACAAAATACTAGCAAATCGGTTCCAGCAACACATCAAAAAAATTATTCAAGATGACCAGGTGGGATTCATCCCAGGGATGCAAGGCTGGTACAATATTTGCAAATCAATAAATGTAATACACCACATAAACAAAATGCGGACTAAAAACCACATGACCATATCAATAGATGCCGAAAAAACCTTCAACAAAATCCAGCATCCATTTCTGATAAAAATGCTCAGCAGTGTGGGAATAAAGAAATTATATCTAGACATAATAAAGGCAATATATGAAAGACCCACAGCCAACATCATACTCAATGGGCAGAAACCAAAAGCATTTCCCTGAAGAACAGGAGCAAGGCAAAGATGCCCACTTTCACCACTCTTATTTAACATAGTACTGGAAGTCTTAGCCACAGAAATCAGACAGGAAGAAAAAATTAAAGGGATTCAAATTGGAAAGATGAAAGTGAAACTGTCATTATTCCCAGATGACATGATACTACATGTAGAAAACCCCAAAGACTCCATCAAAAATTTACTATATTTAATAAATAAATTTGGCAAAGTGGCAGGGTACAAAATTAATGTCAAGAAATCAATGGCATTCTTACACATCAATGATGAACTCACAGAAAGAGAAACTAAAAAAAACAATCCCATTTACCATGATGACAAAAAAATTAAGATACCTAGGAATAAACTTATCCAAAGAAATAAAGGACCTATTTGCAGAGATCTACAGGTCATTGAAAAAAAATAGAGAAAAATATAAAAAAGTGGAAGCACATAGCTTGTTCATGGATTGTAAAAATTAACATCATTAAAATGTCCATACTACCCAAAGCAATCTATAGATTCAATGCAATCCCCATCAAAATACCAACAACATACATCACAGAACTAGAACAAATACTTCAAAAGTTAATATGGAACCAAAAAAGACCTCAAATGCCCACAGCAATCGTGAAAAAGAAGAACAAAGTAGGAGGGATTACATCACCAGATTTCAGGTTATACTACAAAGCCACTGTAATAAAAACAGCCTGGTACTGGCACAGGAACAGACATATAGACCAGTGGAAGAGAACAGAGAACCCAGAAATGGACCCAAGGCAATACACTCAATTAGTATTTGACAAAGGGGGCAAGAGCATACAGTGGAGTAAGGACAGCCTTGTTAATAAATGGGGTTGGGAAAATGGACAGCTACATGCAAAAAAAATGAAACTAGACCATCAACTTACACCCTACACAAGAATAAACTCAAAATGGATAAAAGACTTAAATGTGACTCATAAATCCATCAAAATCCTAGAAGAAACTGTAGGCAACAAAATTTCAGACATCATACACAACAGAATTTTCACTGACACATCACCTAAGGCAATAGAAACAAAGGAGAAAATGAACACATGGGACTACATCAAACTCAAAAGCTTCTGCAGGGCAAAAGGTACAATCATCAAAATGGAAAGACTACCCACTGTATGGGAGAACTTCATTGCCAATGATATATTAGATAAGGGGTTAATCTCCAATATATATAGAGTGCTCACACAACTCAACAAAAAGGAAGACAAAGAACCCAATTAAAAAATGGGCAGAGGAACTAAATAGACACCTCTCCAAACAAGACATACAAATGGCCAAGAGACATATGAAGAAATGCTCAACATCACTAATCATCAGAGAGATGCAAATTAAAACAACAATGAGATGTCACCTCACACCTCTCAGAATGGCCACCATCAACAAATCATCAAACAACAAGTGTTGGCGAGGGTGTGGAGAGAAGAGGACTCTAGTACACTGCTGGTGGGAATGCAGACTGGTGCAGCCACTATGGAAAACAATATGGTGTTACCTCAAAAAATTAAAAATTGAACTTCCATTTGACCCAGTGATCCCACTTCTAGGAATATACCCTAAGAAGCCTACAACACCAATCAGAAAGAATATATATACTCCCATGTTTGTAGCCGCACTATTTGCAGTAGCTAAGATCTGGTACCAGCCCAAATGTTCATCAGTAGATGAATGGATAAAAAAAAAAAAAAGCTGTGGTACATATACACAATGGAGTACTATGCAGCTGTAAGAAAGAAAGACCTCTTATCCTTTGAGACGACATGGACGGACCTGGAAGGTGTCATCCTAAGCGAAACAAGCCAAACAGAGAAAGACAAGTATCATATGATCTCACTTGTTTGTGGAATATAGAACATAGCAGTGTGCAGAATGGAGTAACCCCTGAGAGGTGTAAGTGGGGTATGGACTAGCTATTCCCGGAAGGGGGGGCGGGGAGATGGACTACAGAACTTATATGCATGTATGCATGAACAGCAGACATGGATGACAAGGCTGCGGAGAGGGTGGAGAGAGAGGGGGTGGTGAGATCAGTGGGGCAAAAATGAGAAACATCTGTAACAAAAACAAATTAATTAATTTAAAAAATAAATAAATAAAAGGGGTCAAATATTTGGCAACGGAAGTGATTTGACTTTGCGTGGTTGGCACACAATTCAATATTGATCATGTATCATAGAAATGGACACTTAAAACCTATATAATCTGCCCTGGCTGGTTTGGCTCAGTGGTTGGAGCATCGGTCTGCGGACCAGAGAGTCCTGGGTTCAGTTCCCGCTAGAGGCACGTGCCAAGAAAAAAAACAAGTATATAATTTTGTTAACCAATGTCACCTCAATAAATTTAATTATAAATAAATAAATAAATAAATAAATAAATAAATAAATAAATAACATCTGCAGATTCACCGGTGTAAAAATCTAGGAGAACAGCAACTTGGAGAGAACAGCACAAGCAAGGGAAAGGAAGCATGCAATATGGATCATTAGTGGTTTTAATGCCAGAGTTTGCTAATATGATACTCGTGTTTTTAAAATAATTACTGGAACAAATAAAGGACTGACTGAGCTGATGAGAGATTGGAGGCAGGGATACCATTCTAGGAGGTGCAGCTTAATTTAGGTGAGAGACATTGATAATTTCACAACACACTTGATGAAAGGAAGAAGGATATACTTCAAATGCTTCAATATAGAGAAAAAGCAAAATTATTTCTCTAACCTATACTAATAATGTTAATTTTGGGTATTAGTACCATGTAAAGAAAAACACAGATAAATCAGATTTGGACAAAAGGAGAACAGTAGTAACTAATCAACCAAAGAGGAATTTATAAAAGCAAATAAGATTTTGGTAAGAAAAAGAAAAACTAAGAATGTAAATATATATTAATAATATATTTGCTGTTGTTGTTAATCCTCACCGAATATTTCTCCACCAGTTTTCAGAATGAGTGGAAGGGAGGGAGGGTGAGAGAATAAGAGAGAAACAATTATGTGAGAGAGACACATCAATTGGCTTCCCCCTGCATGACTCCAACCAGGCCAGGGATCCAAACCCTAGATATTAAACCCACAACTGAGGCACATGCCCCTGCCAGGAATTAAGCCCAAGACCCTTCTGTCCATGGGCTGATGCTCTAGCCACTGAGTTAAACCAGCCAAGGATTTAACTATATGCTATATTTGTCCATAGACATTCTACTTTGTAAGGGTGTACAGTTAACTCTTGAACGCAATGAGTTTGAACTGCATGGGTTTACTTATATGCAGATTTTTAAGTATACAGGCAGCTCACTGTATTCTTAGGTTTCACATCTGCAGATTACATCAAATGCAGATTGAAAACAGTATTTTCAATCCATGGCTGAGAATTGAAGATACAGAGTGCCAACTGTATGCATTGTTCTACACCATAAAGGACTTGGGCACTTTTGGATTTTGGCATCCTCAGGGGGTCCTGGAATCAATCACCTGTAAATACCAAGAAAAAATTGTAATTATGTTTTTGAGGAGTCAAAGTTATACATAGATTTTTTTACTGTACAGGTGGTCAGTGCCCCTAACCCCTGCATTGTTTCTCATTGTACAAGAAAGCTGATGAGACAGTAGAGAAAATTGGGTAGATGGAGATGGATGGAAGTAAAATCGTTCAATATGAAAGCATTCCATTGTTTTTCTTTTTAATTTTTTTTTAATTTTTAAAACTTTTTCAATTACAATTTACATTCAATATCATTTTGTATTAGTTTCAGGTGTATACATAGTGGCTAAATAATCATACTTTACAAAGTATTTCCCCTGATATTTCCAGTACCTAACTGGCAACATAGTTATAACAATATTATTAACTATATTTCCTATGCTGTACTTTACTTCCCATGACTACTTTGTAATACCAATCTGTACTTCTCAATACCTTCACCTTTGTTTTTCTTTTTAGTAACATAGACTGCCCAGTTGAAACACGGTAATAAATGGGAAAGAAAAGAAAATAAGGATAACACCCTTGTAACTATCCAATGGTAAAGGAACTTTATATTTAATACAATATATGTCAAGGGTGTCCCCAAAAAGAACATACAGGGTGTCAGTAGATTCTATTACATTTTCAAAATAAAATGTATTTTAATAAACACTGGCTTTATAATTATTCAAAGTGCATATACATTTTTGGAACACCCTATATTTTTACTCACTATGATTTGCATGAATGAAATCATGATACTCTCAAGTACTTATTACCAAATAAATACCTTAGGACTACCTTAGGACAGGGGAGCCATAGTTTATGTTAGAAGGTCAGGGGCAAATATATAAGAATTCACAGCAGGAAAGTATCTAACAGCAATAATCAGAGAGTAAAAATTGCCCTGCTGATTACTGAAGAGCAGATAAAATGTTAAAGTTTCAGAGCAATACAGATGGTTTAGAGGACCCAGATATAAACCCAACCTACTGAAGAGGGGGGGGACTATACATAAGATATAAAGGTGAAAATTAACAGATATTATTCCTTAATAAAATTTTTACCCACAAAAACATTGCTAACATTGAAATAGAATACTAATTAGCCATTGAAAAAAGATGAAAATATGCCATTTGCAGCAACATGAATAGACCTTAAGGTATTATGCCAAGTGAAATAAGTTAGATAGGAAAAGACAAATACCAAATCATTTCACTCATATACAGAATACAAAAGCAAAGCAAACAAAATAAAAAGCAAAAACATACTCATAGAGTATGTCATAGAGGCAGACAACAGATCAACGGTTACCAGAGGGGAAATGGAGTGAGGAGAAGCAGAATGGGTAAAGGAGGTCAATTGTGTGGTGATAGACAGAAACTTGACTTTTGGTTGTGAGAACAATGTAATATATATCATGTCTAATTACAACGCTGAATACCTGAAACTTATATAATGTTATAAATCAATGTCACTTCAATAAAAAAATTTTATAAGGGAAAAAAGGTATGTAATTATAAAGAGACATTAAAAAAAAACTCATGTATAAAATCAAACTCACTTGAACCAAAGAGCTTTAATTGCTGAACAAATCCAGTTTTGTTTTAATAACTTAAAACAAATCCAACCTGTTGCACACTTTCTTCCAAAGGATCAAGGACTTTTAAAGATGAAAATACTGCTGTAAGTGGGAGTTTTTCATGCCTTGCAATAGTTTTACTGTCTGCCCTCTTGGCACAGGAAACTTTAAAGGAACCTATCATCTGTTTCAAGTCACCAGCATTCCCAGAATGGGAAGGACTTTGAGACATACCTACTTAAAGAAAATCATCATTACAACTTGCATTGAAGAGAAAAAAAAAAATGAAAATTTAAAATGTCACTTTGCCATCAACAATCACCTGCAATGGAAACAAACAAGAATCCAACTCTAGGGAGATGTAGACATACAGCTTTCAGCTTCAGAGACACTTTAATAAATCTAGGTTCCTCAAAAACTCAAGATTAAATGTGAACAGAAGACCCTCATATTTCTTCAAAGATTGTTGTGGATGAAAGGGTTATAAAAGATATACCCTATGGAGGAAATTATTTATATATATTTTCTAAATGCATGCTTTCCTGCTACACAATTACATTCACTTTAATTTAGGAAGTTTCAATGTAATGGGAAAGTGATTCATTCTGTGAAAAGTTTATCTGCTTTTCAGTTTATCTTTTACCATATTCTTTGGAATGTCATTCAAAGTGTCGTCTTTCTGCATACATGAGACAGAATGAGTCATAATTAGTTAACAAAACCAATGTGAAATCACTGCATGGACTTTCTACAACCTCCTTTATCCAAGTAACCAACCAGGCTGAAGTTCAGAAGCAAAGGTGCCTCCTGCAGAGTTTGATTTGGAAGATGCCTGTTCAGACCCACTTGTTTGTTTGGATGGATCGCACTCAGGACTATTTTTGTTTTGTTTTGTTTCCTTTGTTTTATTAATCCTCACCTGAGGATATTTTTTTCATTGATTTTTTAGATACAGTGGATGGGCGAGGAAAAGAGAGAGAGAAACATTGATGTGAGAGAGACACATTGATTGGTTGCCTTCAACACAACCCCAACTGAGATCAAACCTGCAACCCTTAGGTCTACTGGCCCACACTCTAACCAAAAGCAAAACGGGCTAGGACAGGACTTTTTTTTTACTCATCACCCAAGCATATTGATTTTTAGAGGGAGAGAAAAAAAATCAATGTGAGAAAGAAACATCCATTGATTTCCTCCTGAACGCACCCCAACTGGGTATCAAACCCCAAACCCAAGTACGTGCCATGGCCGGAATAGAACCTGCAACTTTTTGGTGTACAGGAAGGACAATTCACCCAACTGAGCCACCTGACCATGACCACATTCAGCACTTTTTCTCCAAGTGATGAAGTAGATATTACACAATATTTTATATTCAGATACTGGAATAATAATAAAAAATAATATGCAGATATTATCACAATTCTGAAATTTATTTCACTGAAAGAAACAACATAGATCACATTGTTCTATCTGAAGGACATTAGCAGTGTGTGTCCATTTATTTTTTTTTAATTTTTAATTTATTTTATTTATTTTTTGTTTGTAGACAAGCCTTTAACAGATTGAAAATCACTTCATTGGATTTCCCTGGTATCCAATATTGCACACCACATCGCACACCGTGCTTCAGTTCCCTACACGAATTGGTTAGAACATGCCCATCTAGTCTAATAAACCCTAATTTCAGACAAAGGAACTGTCACATTTTGTTTCATACTGAGCTTTTATTTATTATTATTTTTCTTACAGAGGTTTCTCCTTTTTTTACCCCATTTACACCCTCCTCCCCATCACCCCTGCCCTGTTCCCGACTTTGTTGTACATGTCCATTGGTTATGCATACATGCATATGAGTTCTGTGGTTTATCTCTTCCCGCCCATCACCACCCCCTTTTCTGAGGGTTGTCAGTCTGTACCCTACTTCCATGTTTCTGAGTTTACCCTATTTTTCAGAATGATATATTCATTATATTCCATATATAAGTGAAATCATGTGGTATTTCTCTTTTTCTGCTTGGCTTGTTTCACTTAGAATAATACTTTCCAGGTCCCTCCATGTCGTCTCAAATGATAAGAGATCCTTCTTACAGACAGCTGCATAGTACTCCATTGTGTATATGTACCAAGGCATTATATCCATTCGTCTACTGATGGACACTCGGGCTGTTCCCAGATCTTAGCTATTGTAAATAGTGCTGCTATGAACATGGGGGTATACATATTCTTTCTGATTGGTGTTTCAGGCTTCTTAGGGTATATTCCTAGAAGTGAGATCACTGGGTCAAATGGTAGTTCAATTTTTAATTTTTTGAGGTAACACCATATTGTTTTCCATAGTGGCTGCACCAGTCTGCATTCCCACGAGCAGTGGACTACAATCTCCTTTCCTCCACACCATCCCCAACACTTCTTTGATGATTTGTTGTTGGCGGCCAATCTGACAGGTGTGCGGTGATACCTCATTGTTGTTTTAATTTGCATCTCTCTGATGATTAGTGATGTTGAGCGTTTCTTCATATGTCTCTTAGCCATTTTTATGTTCTGTTTGGAGAGGTGTCTATTTAGTTCCTCTGCCCATTTTTAATTGGGTTCTTTGTCTTCCTTTTGTTGAGTTGTATGAGTACTCTATATGTTTTGGAAATTAACCATTATCTGATCTATCATTGGCAAAGATGTTCTCCCATACAGTGGGTTGCCTTTCCATTTCTTTATTTTTTATTTTTTATTAATTAATTTTTGTTACAGATGTTTCTCCTTTTTCCCCCACTAATTCCCACCTCCCCCTCCCTCCCTGCCCTTTCCCCAGAAGGTTGTCCGTGTCCACTGTTCATGCATACATGCATATAAGTTCTGTGGTTTATTTCTTCCCCACCACCCCTCTATTTAGGGGATTGTCAGTCTGTATCCCATTTCTGCCTCTCTGGGACTACCCCCTTGCTCAGACTGTTATGTTCATTATATTCCACAAATAAGTGAGATCATATGAAACTTGTCTTTCTCTGTTTGGCTTGTTTCACTTAGGATGATACTTTCAAGGTCCCTCCATGTACTCTCAAAGGATAAGGGATCATTCTTTCTTACAGCTGCGTAGTACTCCATTGTGTATATGTACCACATCTTTTTTATACATTCGTCTACTGATGGACACTTGGGCTGTTTCCAGATCTTAGCGATTGTAAACAGTGCTGCTACAAATATGGGGGTACATATATTCTTTCTGATTGGTGTGTTAGGCTTCTTAGGGTATATTCCTAGAAGTGGGATCACTGGGTCAAATGAAAGTTCAATTTTTAATTTTTTGAGGTAACACTATATTGTTTTCCATAGTGGCTGCACCAGTCTGCATTCCCACCAGCAGTGCACTAGAGTTCCCTTTTCTCCACAATATCGCCAACACTTGTTTGATGATATGTTGATGGTGGCCATTCTGACAGCTGTGAGGGGATAGCTCATTGATGTTTTAATTTGAATCTCTCTGATGATTAGTGATGATGAGCATTTCTTCATATGTTTCTTAGCCATTTGTATGTCCTGTTTGGATAGGTGTCTAGTTCCTCTGCCCATTTTTTAATTGGATTCTTTGTCTTCCTTTTTGAAGTTGTATGAGCACTCTATATGTATTGGAGATTAACCCCTTATCTGATATATCATTGGCAATTATGCTCTCCCACACAGTGGGTAGCCTTTTTGTTTTGAGGATTGTATCTTTCGCTGTGCAGAAGCTTTTGAGTTTGATGTAGTGCCATGTGTTCATTTTCTCCTTTGTTTCTATTGCCTTAGGTGATGTGTCAGTAAAAATTGTGCTGCGTATGATATCTGAAATTTTGTTGCCCACAGTCTCTTCTAGGACTTTTATGAATTCATGAGTTACATTTAAGTCTTTTATCCATTTTGAGTTTATTCTGGTGTAGGGTGTAAGTTGATGGTCTAGGTTCATTTTTCTGCAAGTAGCTGTCCAATTTTCCAGCACCATTTATTAAAGAGGCTGTCCTTACTCCACTGTATGCCCTTGCCGCCACTGTCAAATATTAATTGAGCATATTGCCTTGGGTCCATTTCTGGGTTCTCTGTTCTGTTACACTGGTCTATATACCTGTTCTTGTGCCAGTACCAGGCTGTTTTGATTATAGTGGCTTTGTAGTATAACCTGAAAACTGATATTGTGATCCCTCCAACTTTGTTCTTCCTTTTCAAGATTGCTGTGGCTATTCGAGGCCTTTTTTGGTTCCATATGAACTTTTGAAGTGATTGTTCTAATTCTGTGAAGTATGCCGTTGGTATTTTGATGGGGATTGCGTTGAATCTATATATTGCTTTGGGTAATATGGACATTTTAATGATGTTCATTCTACCAATCCATGAACAGGGTATGTGCTTCCATTATTTTATATCTTCCTCTATTTCTCATTTTCAATGACCTGTAGTTTTCTACGAATAGGTCCTTTATTTCTTTGCTTAAGTTTATTCCTAGGTATCTTAATTTTTTTGCCACAATGGTAAATGGGATTCTTTTCTTAGTTTCTCTTTCTGTGAGTTAATCATTGGTGTATAAGAATGCCATCGATTTCCTGACATTAATTTTGTATCTTGCTACTTTGCCAAATTCATTTATTAAGTCTAGTAAGCTTTTGGTGGAGTCTTTGGGGTTTTCTATGTATAGTATCATGTCATCTACAAATAATGACAATTTCACTTCCTCCTTTCCAATTTGGATCCCTTTTATTTTTTCTTCCTGTCTGATGGCTGTGGCTAAGACTTCCAGTACTATGTTAAATAGGAGTGGCGAAAGTGGGCATCCTTGCCTTGTTCCTGTTCTTAAGGGAAATGCTTTTAGTTTTTGCCCATTGAGTATGATGTTGGCTGTAGGTCTTTCATATATGGCCTTTATTATATCTAGATATGTTCCCTCTATTCCCCCACTGCTGAGCGTTTTTATCAAAAATGGATGCTGGATTTTGTTGAAGGTTTTTTCAGCATGTATTAATATTATCATGTGGTTTTTAATCTTCATTTTATTTATGTGGTGTATCACATTTATGGATTTGCAAATATTGTACCAGCCTTCCATCCCCGGGATGAATCCCACTTGGTCATAGTGGATAATTTTTTTGGTGTATTGCTGGATCCAATTTGCTAGTATTTTGTTCAGGATTTTGGCATCTATGTTCATCAGAGATATTGGCCTGTAGTTTTCTTTCTTTGTTGTGTCTTTTTCTGGTTTTGGAATTAGAATTATGCTGACTTCATAAAAAAAAGTTTTCAAGTCTTCCTTCTTCTTGAATTTTTTGAAATAGTTTGAGAAGAATGGGTGTTAGTTCTTTTTTGAAAGTTCGGTAAAAATCCGTCGTGAAGCCATCTAGGCCTGGGCTTTTGTTTGCTGGGATAATCTTGATTACACCTTCAATTTCTTCTTTTGTTATTGGTCTGTTCAAGTTTTCTATCTCTTCCTGATCCAGTTTTGGGAGACTATGTGTTTCTAAAAATTTGTCGATTTTTCTTCAATTGTCAAATTTGTTCTCATATAATTGTTCATAGTAGTTGTTAACAATCTTTTGTATTTCTGTGGTGTCAGTTGTTATCTCTCTTCTTTCATTTCTGATTTTGTGTATTTGGGTTCTCTCTCTTTGTTTCTTGGTGAGTCTAGCTAAGGGTCCATCAATCTCGTTTTACTTTTCGAAAAACCAGCTCTTTGTTTTATTGATCCTTTGAATTGTTTTTTTGGTCTCTATGTCATTTATTTCTGCTCTGATCCTTACTATTTCCTTCCTTCTATTTGCTCTGGGGTTTTCTTTTTGTGTGATCTCTAGTTATTTACGTTGTGAGGTTAGATAGTCTATTAGAGATTTTTCTTGTTTTTTGAAAAACAAGTTCGTGCTATGAACTTCCCTCTCAGAACTGCTTTCGCTGCATCCCATAAATTTTGTGTTGTTGTGTCTTCATTTTCATTGGTTTCCAGGAAGTTTTTGATTTCTTCCTTGATCTCCTCGGTGACCCATTCATTGTTTAATAACATGCTATTTAGCTTCCATGTGTTCGAATGTATTTGTATGTTCTTCTTGGAATTGATTTTTAGTTTCATGCCATTGTGACCTGAGAAGATGCTTGATATGATTTCAATCTTCTTGAACTTGTAGAGACTTAGTTTGTGCCCTAACATGTGGTCTGTCTTTGAGAATGTCCCATGTGCACTTGAGAAGAATATGAATTCTGTACTTTTGGGGTGTAGTTCATTGTAGATATCTATTAAATCCATTGGGTCTAGTGCTTCATTTAGAGTCTCTGTTTCATTGCTAATTTTTTGTCTAGAGGATCTATCCAGTGGTTTCAGCGGGGTGTTGAAGTCCCCTGCTATAATTGTATTGCTATCGATTTCTCCTTTGAAGTCTTCCAGAAGTTTTTTAATATATTTTGGTACTCCTATATTGGGTGCATATATGTTTATCAAGGTTATATCTTCCTGTTGGATAGATCCTTTCAATATTATGTAGTGGCCGTCTTTGTCTCTAGTTATGGCCTTCATTCTGAAATCTATTTTATCAGATATGAGTATTGCTACCCCAGCTTTTTATTTCTTTTCCGTTTGCTTGAAAGATTTTTTTCCATCCCTTCACTTTCAATCTATGTGAGTCTTTTGTTGTGAGCTGGGTCTCTTGTAAACAACATATAGATGAGTCATGCTTTCTTATCCAATCAGCTACTCTGTGTCTTTTTATGGGAGCATTCAGTCCATTTACATTTAAGGTGATTATTGATAGGTACTTACTCATTGCCATTTTTGTTTAGTGTGGTTCTATTTTCCTTCCCATTTCTCCTGGTAATTACAGCAGTCCTTTAAACATTTCTTGCAGTGCTGGTTTGGTGCTAATGTATTCCCTTCGCCTTTTTTTGTCTGGGAAGCTCTTTATTTGACCTTGTATTTTGAATGATAGCCTTGCTGGGTAGAGTATTCTTGGATTCAGATTCTTGTTTTTCATGACCTTGATTACTTCATGCCATTCCCTTTTAGCCTGTAGTGTTTCTTGTGAGAAGTCAGCTGAGAGCCTTATGGGGTTTCCTTGGTAGGTAATCTGTTGCTTATCTCTTGCTGCTTTTAGGATTCTCTCTTTATCTTTAATTTTTGGCAGTTTGATTACTATGTGTCTTGGTTTGGGCCTGTTTGGGTTCTTCTTACTTGGTGCTCTCTGTGCTTCTTGAACTTGAATGCCTTCTTTCTTCACCAAATTAGGAAAGTTTTCTGTCACTATTTCTTTGAATATATTCTCTAACCCTTGCTTATTTTCTTCTTCTTCAGGGACTCCTATGATGCGAATATTATTCTGTTTCCAGTTGTCCCACAGTTCTCTTAAGCTGTCTTCCTGTTTTTTAATCGTTTTTTTCCTTTTGGTTTTCTGATTGGTTGATTTCTTCTAGACTGTCTTCTAATTCACTGATCCGATCCTCAGCTTCCCCTACTCTGCTTTTTAGACCTTCCAATGTGTTTTTCATTTCTGATATGTCATTGTTCATTTCTTCCTGTTTTTTTTCATTTCCAACTGGTTGATTTTCAACATTTCTATGTCTTTTCTCATGGTGCTCATGTCCTTACACTTGCTGTTGAGTTTCCTCAACATCATGGATCTAAATTCTAGTTCTGTTAATTTGCTTAACTGCACCTCATTTATCTCATCTTTCGTAGAGGTCTCTTGTTCTTTCATTTGGCTTTTGTTTCTGTTTTTCACCATTTTGGCTATCACCGTGGGCTTTGGAGTCTGCCAAATTTTCCCTGTGGGTGTTGGTGTTCTGCTGTTTGTGGCTCCCTCTCCTGGGTTTGGATGAGCCAGGGAGGACCCACTTTAAACACCACTGTCACGTCATAGCTTTTCTGGTTAGTGTTGCTAGCCCACAGAATGGTAGTTATCCTCTAGCGTTTTTTGCCTGGAGGCTAATAGTATAGGTCACCTGAAGATTCTTGGTTTCTGAGTTGCCTGAAAAACTCCCTCAGGTGCTCAGTGTGAGAGAATTTCCTGAGAGTGAGGCAGCTGTTGGTTGTTAAGAGGCCTCAGTTAGCATTTCAATGGCCACCAGGTGGGGTTGAATCTCTGAGGGAGGGGCCTCCTGGCCTCTCCACAATGCCCTGGGAAGGAGTAAAATGACCACAGTCCTTCGTGGCTGCACTCAGTGAAAGCTCTTAGCACCCTCCAAAACCCAAGTGTCCCCACACAGTTCTAGTCCAGTCTGCCTTCCCTCTGCCGGAGCCCAAGGTGAGTGGCTGCTGCCAATTTAGCCTCTGTCCGGACTCTGCGTCAGGGAGCCGCCTGGGACTTTTAGCCCAAGGGCGATGTTTCCAGCCAAGGGAGGCCAGCTGGGGCTCCAGCCAAGGGCATTGCACTCAGCAGAAACCCCAGGACTGAGCCGTGGTAGCAGGACATTGCAGAGGTGGCAGTAGCTTCCAGCACAGTCCCCTGGTCCCCGCGAGTCCTTGCAGCACCAGCGAGGGCTTAGCATGCAGAGTTCACGGGACTCAGCCTTGGTAGCAGCGTCCCGCCGAGTACCCTGGTCCCCGCGAGTCTGTGCAGCACCAGCCGAGGGCTTAGCAGGCAACAGAGTTCCCAGGACACATGCAGGGTTGCAAGGGAGGTGGTAGCTATACCTTCTCACCGAGTTCCCTGGTCCCTGCCCAGGCTGCTGCGGACCATGGGCTCCTGGCCCCCTCTCGCGTCCTCGCAAGCCTACCAGGATTGAGTCGGTGTTTCTGGTTATGTGGTCCTCCAAGGTGTCTTTCGGTTGCCCCTTCCTGACGATTTGCCTTTATTTTCGTTGTAAATCTAGTTTGGTCCTGGGAGATGGTCTGTGTAGCTCCATTCACTTCGCCGCGATTTCGGTTCTCCACCTTTCCATTTTGATGGTTGTTTCTTTTGCTGTGCATAAGCTTTTAAGTTTGATGTAGTCCCATGTGTTCATTTTTTCCCTTCTTTCCGTTGCCTTAGATGATGGATCAGGGAAAATTCTGCTGCGTATGATGTCCAAATTTTGTTGCCTACATTTTCTTCTAGAATTTTATGGATTCATGGGTCACATTTAACTCTTTTATCCATTTTGAGTTTATTTTTGTGTATGCTGTAAGTTGGTGTTCTAGTTTCTTTTTTTTTTTTTTAATGCATGTAGCTGTGCAATTTTCCCAACACCATTTATTAAAGAGGATGTCTTTACTTTATGCTCTTGCCACCTTTGTCGAATGTAAATTGAGCATATTGCCTTGAGTCCATTTCTGGGTTCTCAGTTCTGTTCCACTGGTCTATAGGCCTATTCCTGTGCCATACCAGGCTGTTTTGATTACAGTTGCTTTGTAGTATAACCTGGTATCTGGTATTGTGATCCCACCTACTTTGTCCTTCTTTTTCAAAATTGCTGTGCCTATTCAGGGTCTTTTGTGGTTAAATATAAACTTCTGAATACTTGTTCTAGTTCTGTCAAATAAGTCATTGGTATTTTGATAGGAATTGCATTGAATCTATAGATTGCTTTGGGTAATATGGACATTTTAATGATGTTAGTTCTTCCAATCCATGAACAAGGTATGTGCTTCCACTTTTTTATGTCTTCCTCAATTTCTTTTTTCAATGTCTTGTAGTTTTCTGCAAATAGGTCCTTTACTTCTTTGGTTAAGTTTATTTCTAGGTATCTTAATTTTTTTGCCACAATTGTAAATGGTACAGTTTCTCTTTCTGTGAGTTCATCATTGGTGTGTAAGAATGTCATTGATTTCTTTATGTTAATTTTGTATCGTGCTACATTGCCAAATTCATTTATTAAGTCTAGTACATTTTTGATGGAGTCTTTGGGGTTTTCTATGTATAATATCATGTTATCTGCAAATAATGACAGTTTTACTTCCTTCTTTCCAATTTGGATCCCTTTTTTTTTTTTCTTCATGTCTGATTACTGTGGCTAAGACTTCCAGTATAATGTTAAATAAGAGTGGCGAAAGTAGTCATCCCTGTCTTGTTCCTGTTCTTAATGGAAATGCTTTTAGTTTCTGCCCATTGAGTATGATGTTGGCTGTAGGTCTTTCATATATAGCCTTTATTATGTTGAGATATGATCCTCCTATTCCCACATTGCTGAGCGTTTTTATCACAAATGGATGCTGAATTTTCTCAAATGCTTCTTCAGTTTCTATTGATATGATCATGTGGTTTTTATTCTTCATTTTCTTTATGTGGTGTATCACATTTATTGATTTGTGAATATTATACCAGGCTTGCATCCCTGAAATGAATCCCACTTGGTCATGGTGAAAAATTTTTTTGATGTATTGCTGGATCGGATTGGCTAGTATTTTGATCAGGATTTGGGCGTCTATGTTCATCAGGAATATTGGCCTGTAGTTTTCTTTCTTTGTAGTGTCTTTTTCTGGTTTTGGAATTAGAATTATGCTTGCCTCATAAAAGGAGTTTGGAAGTCTTCCTTCTTCTTGAATTTTTTGAAAGAGTTTGAGGAGAATGGATGTCAGTTCTTCTTTGAATGTTCAGTAAAACTCCCACATGAAGCCATCTGGGCCTGGGCTTTTGTTTGCTTAAAAAGTCTTGATTACCTCTTCAATTTCCTTAGTTGTTATTGGTCTGTTCAAGTTTTCTATCTCTTCCTGATCCAGTTTTAGGAGACTGTGTGTTTCTAGAAATTTAACCATTTTGCTTAGATTGTCGAATTTGTTGCCATATGATTGTTCATAGTAGCTGTTAACAATCTTTTGCATTTCTCTGGTGTCAGTTGTTACTTCTCCTCTTTCATTTCTGATTTTCTCTATTTGGGTTCTCTCTCCTTGTCTATCAAACTTGTTTATTTTTTTAAAAAACAGCTCTTTGCTTCATCAATCCTTTAAATTGTTTTTTTGTTGTTGTTTTTGTTTTGTTTTGTTATGGGGTTTTTTGGTGTCTATGTCATTTATTTCTGCTCTGATCTTTACTATGTCCTTCCACCTACTTGCTCTGGGGTTTTCTTTTTGTTTGCTTTCTAATTATTTAGGTTGTGAGGCTATAAAGTCAATTAGAAATTTTTCTTGCTTCTTGACGTAGGCCTGTAATGCTATGAATTTACCTCTCAGAACTGTAATCGCTGCATCCCATAGATTTGGTGTTGTTGTGTGTTCATTTTCATTGGTTTCCAAGAGGTTTTTAATTTCTTCCTTGATCTCCTCGGTAACCCATTTGTTGTTTAATATCATGCTATTTAGCTTCCATGTGTTCAAATGTCTTTGCATGTTTTTGTTGCAATTGATTTCTAGTTGTATGCCATTGTGATCTGAGAAGATGCTTGATACTATTTCAATCTTCTTCAACTTGTAGAGATTTAGTTTGTGTCCTATCATGTGGTCTATCATTGAGAATGTCCCATGTGCACCTGAGAGGAATGTGTATTCTGTGGTTTTGGGGTGTAATTCTCTGTAAATATTTATTAAATCCATTTGGTCTAGTGCTTCATTTAGAGTCTCTGTTTTCTTGCTAATTTTTTATCTAGAGGACCTATCCACTGCTGTCAACCGGGTGTTGAAGACACCTGCTATGATTGTATTGCTGTCGATTTTTTCTTTGAAGTCCTTTAGAAGATTTTTAATATATTTGGTGCTCCTATATTGGGTGTATATATGTTTACCAAGGTTGTATCTTCCAGTTGTATAGATCCTTTCAATATTATGTAGTGGCCTTCTTTGTCTCTACCTATGGCCTTCATTTTGAAATCTATTTTATCAGATATGAGTACTGCTACCCCAGGTTTTTTTTTTGCTTTCCGTTTGCTTGGAAAATTTCTTTTCATCCCTTCACTTTCAATCTATGTGAGTTTTTCGTTCTGAAGTGGGTCACTTGTAAACAACATATAGATGAGTCATGCTTTCTTATCCAATCAGCAACTCTGTGTCTTTTTATAGGAGCATTCAGTCCATTTACATTTAGGGTGATTATTGATATATACTTATTTATTGCCATTTTTGTTTAGTTTGGTTATATTTCTCTTCCTATTACATCTACTAATTACAGCAGTCCTTTTAACATTTCTTGTAGTGCTGGTATGGTGCTAATGTATTCCCTTAGTCATTTTTTGTCTGGAAAGCTCTTTATTTGACCTTCTATTTTGAATGGCAGCCTTGCTGGGTAGAGTAGTCTTGGATTCAGATCCTTCTTTTTCATGACCTTGATTACTTCATGCCATTCCCTTCTGGCCTGTAGTGTTTCTTGTGAGAAGTCAGCTGAGAACCTTGTGGGGTTTTGTTTGTAGGTAACCTGTTGCTTCTCTCTTGCTGCTTTTAGGATTCTCTCTTTGTCTTTAATTTTTGGCAGTTTGATTACTATGTGTCTTGGTGTGGGCCTGTTTGGGTTCTTCTTACTTGGGGCTCTCTGTGCTCTTGAACTTTAATGCCTTCTTCCTTCACCAAATTAGGGAAGTTTTCTGTCACTATTTCTTTGAATGTATTCTCCAACCCTTGCTCATTTTCTACCTCTTTGGGGACTCCTATGATCGAATATTATTATGTTTCCTGTTGTTCCATAATTCTCTTAAGCTATCTTCCTGATTTTGAATTGTTGTTTTCTTTTTCTTTTCTGATTGGTTGATTTTTTCTACCCTGTCTTCTAATTCACTGATTTGGTCCTCAGCTTCCTCTACTCTGCTCTTTAGACCTTCCAATGTATTCTTTATTTCTGATATGTCATTTTTTATCTTTCTTGGTGGTTTTTAATTTTCAATTGGTTAATTTTCAGCATCTCTATGTCCTTACTCATACTGTTGATTTTCCTCGAGATCCTGGCTTTAAATTCTAGCTCTGTTAACTTGCCTAACTGCTCCACATTGATGTCATCTTCAGTGGAGGTCTGTTGTTCTTTCATTTGGCTTTTGTTTCTGTGTTTCACCATTTTGGCTATTACAGTGGGCTTTGGAGCCTGTCAAGTTTTTCCTGTGGGTATTGGTGTTCTACTGTTTGTGGCTCCCTCTCCTGGGTTTAGATTAACAAGGGAGGACCCACGTTAAAAACCACTGTCAAGTCTTACTTTCCTGGTTAGAGTTGCTAGCCCAGAAATGGTACTGTTATTTTCCAGCTTTTTGGCTGGAGGCTAGCAGTCCAGGTTACTTGAAGAGTTTTGGGTTGTTAGTTGATTGAAAAACTCCCTCAGGTGCTCAGCGTAAGGGGATTTTCCGAGGGTGTGGCAGGTGCTAGTTGTTAGTGAATCTCAATTTGCATTTCAATGGCCCACAGGGTGGGATTGAATCTCTGAGGGAGGGGCTGCTGCCTCTCCCCCGAGCCCTGGGAAGGAGCAACCATCCTGCGTGGCCACCATCCTGCATGGCTGCAACTCAGCAAAAGCTCTGAGTGCCCCCCAAATCCCGAGTGTCCCCACACAGTTCCAGTCCAGTCTGCCCTCCCTCTTCCGGAGCCCAAGGCGAGTGGCTGTGGCTATTTTAGCCTCTGTCCTGGCTCTGCGCTGTGGAGCCACTTGGGAGTTTAACCCAAGGGCGCTGCTCACAGCTAAGGCCGCTGCCGAGCTGCCAACCATGTGCTCCCAGCCCCCATCTTGCACCTTTGCAATCCTACCAGGATCGAGTCAGTGTCTCTGGTTATATGATCATCGCAAGCTGCTTTTCTGTTGCTTTTTCACATTGATTTGTCTGTGTTTTAGTTGTAATTCCTGTTTGGTCCTGGGAGACGGTCTGTGTAGCTTCCATTCACTCCACTGCCATTTTGGAATCTCTGATTTTTGCTTTTTTATATTTTAGATTGATGGTTTTATTCTTGGCGTTATCTAATCTACTATTGATTCCTTGTAAATTATTCTTTATTTCAGTTAGGTCCTTCTTCATTTCTGACTTGTCATTTTTCATGTTGTTGATGTTCTCAGTAAGTTCCTTGAATATCTCACTAAGTTCCTTGAGCATCCTTATAAGTAGTGTTTTGTTTTGTTTTTTAATTCTCACTCAAGGACATTTTCCCATTTTTTTTTTTTTTGTTCAGATAGAGTCGGAGGGAGAGAGAAGGAGAGAGGGGGAGAGAGGGGGGGAGAGAGATAGAGAGAGAGAGAGAGAGAGAGAGAGAGAGAGAGAGAAAGAGCAAGAAAGAAACATTGATGTGAAAAGGTCTCATTGAGTGGCTGCCACCCACATGACCCAACCAGGGCCAAGTACATGCCCCTAGTGGCAACTGAGGTACATGCCCCTAGCGGGAACTAAACCCAGGTCTCTCAGGACCACAGGCTGATGCTCCAACCACTGAGCCATACCGGTCAGGGCATAACTAGTGTTTAGAACTCTGCATCTGATTGCTTGCTTATTTCCATTTTGTTTAGATCTTTTCTTGGAGTTTTGTTCTTTTCTTCATTTGGGAGATATTTCTTTGACTCTTCATTTTGGCTGCCTCCCTGTGTTTGTTTCTTTGTACTAGATAGTGTTGCTATGTCTCCTAGACTTTCTAGGGTGGCCTGTTATTGTCGGTGTTTTGTAGGGTCTAGTAGAACAGCCTCTGTGATCACCAAGCTGGGCTGTTGAGGTGTACCCCTTGTGTGGACTGTACACTCTTTTGTTATAATTGAGTCTTGATTGCTGACACATCAATGGGAGTGATTTACTCAGGCTGATCAGCTGCAAGGACTGGCTGTACACACTGACCACTGAGATTTAACTATTTGGAAGATTGGCTGTTTAGAGGCCCACCACACAGAGCAAGACTTACTTCAGCAGGGTTCTGGTACCCACTAAGTCCACTCATTGAGTGTATCAGTTGTGGAGGTGGTTGGTTGGTGGTGCTTCGACGTGGTCTATAGCTATCCACTGGGTGTGCTGGCTCTGGGGTAAGGTCAGCCTCTGCCGGTGTTCTTTTCAGTGCCACCCGGCATAAGCCAGAATGTAATCTGCCAATGATTGCTTCTTGTGCTGGGCTTGGAGGTGTCCAGGAAGAGCCAATTTGTGAACCAAGGCTGGCTGCTTCTAGGTAATGAGAAGTATGGGCCTTGCTGAGACCGATGCTGCTCGTTTGAGAGACTGTAGAAAAATCTGAATCAGGATCCAAGACAGTCTAATCCTATGGTAAAGCCACTGGAAGCAGCTTGGGTGGGCCCAAAAGTTGGATGGGTCAGGGCCTCAGGGAATTACTTGGGTGGGTTAAACAGTGTAAGCCAGGTTGTTGGAGTCCCATATATGTTGGCCATCTGCTGCACTGGAAAAGGGCTCACCAAAGGAAACAAGGCCTCCACCAACAAGTCTGTCACAGAGAAAGCTGCCTTTCCAGCTCTTGTCCCGAGGCAAAATAGCTTAGTTCCTCCCAGTATGTCTCTGGTGCCTTTGAAGCTCAGAGGGAGCAAGTTTGAGTAAGTCTATGTGTGGGCCCTTTAAGAAGAACTGCCTCGGGGAGAGATATAAAAAATGGCGGCAAAGTGAATGGAGGGACCCAGACCGTCTCCCAAGACCAAACTGGATTTACAACGAAAACAAAGGCAAACCGTCAGGAAAGGGCAGCCGAAGGACACCTTGGAGGACCACTTAACCAGAAACACCCACTCAGTCCTGGTAGGCTTGCGAGGACGGGAGAGGGGACCAAGAGCCCAGGGTCCGCAGCGGCCTGGGCAGGGGCCAGGGAACTAGAGGGGAAGTTAATTCCACCATCTTTCTTCCCACCGTGCATGGCCCTTGAAACTCTGTAGCCGGCTAGACTCTCCACTGAAGCCACACAGACTCCTGGCCCCCAGGGAACTGGGCGGGATCAGGGAACTCAGAGGGACCGGGGAACTAGGCGGAAAGTTAATTCTACTGCCTCCCCTCCCGCCGTGCAAGGCCCTGTAGCCGCTGAAGCCGCACAGACTCCTGGCCCCCAGGGAACTCGGCGGGACCGGGGAACGCGGCAGAAAATTAATTCTACCGCCTCCCTCCCTGCCCTGCACGGCCCTGGAAACTCTGTAGCCGCTGAAGCCGCACAGACTCACGGCCCCCAGGGAACTCGGTGGGACCGGGAACGCAGTGGAAAGTTAATTCTACCGCCTCCCTCCCTGCCGTGCACGGCCCTGGAAACTCTGTAGCCGCTGAAGCCGCACAGACTCTCAGACCCCAGGCAACTCGGAGGGACTGGGAAACGCGGCGGAAAGTTAATTCTACCGCCTCCCTCCCTGCCGTGCACGGCCCTGGAAACTCTGTAGCCGCTGAAGCCGCACAGACTCCTGGCCCCCAGGGAACTCGGCGGGACCGGGGAACGCGGAGGAAAGTTAATTCTACCGCCTCCCTTCCCGCCGTGCACGGCCCTGGAAACTCAGTAGCCAGCTAAACTCTGCGCTGAAGCTGCACAGACTCGTGGCCCCGAGGGAACTCCGTGGGACTGGGGAACTCAGTGGGAAGCTAATCCTACTGTCTCCCTTACCACCCTGCATGGGCCCTGGAAACTCTGTAGCCAGCTAAACTCTCCACTGGAGCCGCATAGACTCGAGGGCCCCAGGGAACTCAGCTGGACCAGGGAACCAGTGGGACCAGGGAACTCTGCGGGACCAGGGAACTCAGCGGGAAATTATTCCCACCGCCTCCCTTGCCACCCTGCATGGGCCCTCGTAACGCTATTGCCTGCTAAACTCTCGGCTGGAGCCACACAGACTCCCGGAGAACAGGGGACTTGGCGGGATTAAAGTGGGTCCTCCCTGGAGCATCCAAACCCAGGAGAGGGAGCCACAAACAGCAAAACACCAACACCCACTGGGAAAACTTGGCAGACTCCAAAGCCCACTGTGATAACGAAAATGGTGAGAAATAGAAACAAAAGCCAAATGAAAGATCAAGAGACCTCTACAGAAGATGAAATAAATGAGGTGCAGTTAAGCAAGTTAACAGAACTAGAATTTAGAGCCATGATGTTGCGGAAGCTCAACAGCATGTGTAAGGACATGAGCAACATGAGTAAAGGCATAGAAATGTTGAAAATAAACCATCTGGAAATGAAAAACCAACAGGAAGAAATGAAGAATGACATATCAGAAATGAAAAACACACTGGAAGGTCTAAAAAGCAGAGTAGGGGAAGGTGAGGACCGGATCAGTGAATTAGAAGACAGGCTAGAAGAAATCAACCAATCAGAAAACCAAAAGGAAAAAAACGATTAAAAAACAAGAAGAGAGCTTAAGAGAATTGTGGGACAACTGGAAACGTAATAATATTCGTATCATAGGAGTCCCTGAAGAAGAAGAAAGTAAGCGAGGGCTAGAGAATATATTCAAAGAAATAGTGACAGAAAAACTTCCCTAATTTGGTGAAGGAAGAAGGCATTCAAGTTCAAGAAGCTCAGAGAGCCCCAAGTAAGAAGAACCCAAACAGGCCCACACCAAGACACATACTAATCAAAAGCCAAAAATTCAGAGACAAAGAGAGAATCCTAAAAGCAGCAAGAGATAAGCAACAGGTTACCTACAAAGGAACCCCCATAAGGCTCTCAGCTGACTTCTCACAAGAAACATTACAGGCTCGAAGGGAATGGCATGAAGTAATCAAGGTCATGAAAAACAAGGATCTGAATCCAAGACTACTCTACCCAGCAAGGCTATCGTTCAAAATAGAAGGTCAAATAAAGAGCTTCCCAGACAAAATAAGGCTAAAGGAGTACATTAGCACCAAACCAGCACTGCAAGAAATGTTAAAAGGACTGCTGTAATTACCAGGAGAAATGGGAAGAAAAATAGAACCACACTAAACAAAAATGGCAATAAATAAGTACATATCAATAACCACCTTAAATGTAAATGGACTGAATGCTCCCATAAAAAGACACAGAGTAGCTGATTGGATAAGAAAGCAAGACTCATCTATATGCTGTTTACAAGAAACCCACCTCACAACAAAAGACTCACATAGATTGAAAGTGAAGGGATGGGAAAAAATCTTTCAAGCAAATGGAAAAGAAAAAAAAGCTGGGGTAGCAATACTGATATCCGATAAAATAGACTTCAGATTGAAGGCCATAACTAGAGACAAAGAAGCCCACTACATAATATTGAAAGGAGCTATCCAACAGGAAGATATAACCTTGATAAACATATATGCACCCAATATAGGAGCACCAAAATATATTAAAAATCTTCTGGAGGACTTCAAAAGAGAAATCGATAGCAATACAATCATAACTTCAACACCCCGCTCACATCACTGGATAGATCCTCTAGACAAAAAATTAGCAAGGAAACAGAGACTCTAAATGAAGCACTAGACCAAATGGATTTAATAGATATCTACAGAGAACTATACCCCAAAACTACAGAATTCACATTCTTCTCAAGTGCACATGGAACATTCTCAAAGATGGACCACATGTTAGGGCACAAACTAAGTCTCTACAAGTTCAAGAAGATTGAAGTTATAACAAGCATCTTCTCAGACCACAATGGTATGAAACTAGAAATCAATTGCAAGAAGAACATACAAAGACATTTTAACACATGGAAGCTAAATAGAATGTTATTAAACAATGAATGGGTCACCGAGGAAATCAAGGAAGAAATCAAAAACTTCCTGGAAACCAATGAAAATGAGGACACAACAATACAAAATCTATGGGATGCAGCAAAAGCAGTTCTGAGAGGGAAGTTTATAGCACTACAGGCCTACCTCAAAAAACAAGAAAAATCTCTAATAGACTACCTAACCTCACAACTTAAAGAACTAGAGAGTAAACAAAAAGAAAACCCCAGAGCAAGTAGAAGAAAAGAAATAGTAAGGATCAGAGCAGAAATAAATGACATAGAGACGAAAAAAAACAATCCAGAGTATCAATAAAACAAAGAGCTGGTTTTTCAAAAAGATAAACAAGATTGATGGACCCTTAGCTAGACTCACCAAGAAACAAAGAGAGAGAACCCAAATACATAAAATCAGAAATGAAACAGGAGAGATAACAACTGACCCTACAGAAATACAAAAGATCGTTAACAACTACTATGAAAAATTATACGGCAACAAATTCGAAAATCTAAGCGAAATGGACAAATTTTTAGAAACACATAGTCTCCCAAAATTGGATCAGATAGAGATTGAAAACTTGAACAGACCAATAACAACAGAAGAAATTGAAGATGTAATCAAGACTCTTCCAGCAAACAAAAGCCCAGGCCCGGATGGCTTCACAGGGGAGTTTTACCGAACATTCAAAGAAGAACTAACACCCATTCTCCTCAAACTATTTCAAAAAATTCAAGAAGAAGGAAGACTTCCAAACTCCTTTTATGAAGCCAGCATAACTCTAATTCCAAAACCAGAAAAAGACACAACAAAGAAAGAAAACTACAGGCCAATATCCCTGATGAACATAGATGCCAAAATCCTGAACAAAATACTAGCAAATCAAATCCAGCAATACACCAGAAAAATTATCCACCATGACCAGGTGGGAATCATCCCAGGGATGCAAGGCTGGTACAATATTCGCAAATCCATAAATGTGATACACCACATAAATAAATTGAAGAATAAAAACCACATGATCATATCAATAGATACTGAAAAAGCCTTTGACAAAATCCAGCATCCATTTCTGATAAAAACGCTCAGCAGTGTGGGAATTGAGGGATCATACCTAGACATAATAAAGGCCATATATGAAAGACCTACAGCCAACATCATACTCAATGGGCAAAAACTAAAAGCATTTCCCTTAAGAACAGGAACAAGGCAAGGATGCCCACTTTCGCCACTCCTATTTAACATAGTACTGGAAGTCTTAGCCACAGCAATCAGACAGGAAGAAAAAATAAAAGGGATCCAAATTGGAAAGGAGGAAGTGAAATTGTCATTATTTGCAGATGACATGATACTGTACATAGAAAACCCCAAAGGCTCCACCAAAAGCTTACTAGACTTAATAAATGAATTTGGCAAAGTAGCAGGATACAAAATTAATGTCAAGAAATCGATGGCATTCTTATACACCAATGATGAACTCACAGAAAGAGAAACTTCTAAGCAAACAATCCCATTTACCATTGCGGCAAAAAAATTAAGATACCTAGGAATAAACTTAACCAAAGAGATAAAGGACCTATTTGCAGAAAACTACAGGTCTTTGAAAAAAGAAATAGAGCAAGATGTAAAAAAGTAGAAGAACATACCCTGTTCATGGATTGGGAGAATTAACATCATTAAAATGTCCATATTACCCAAAGCAATCTATAGATTCAACGCAATCCCCATCAAAATACCAACGGCATACTTCAAAGAATTAGAACAATTACTTCAAAAGTTCATATGGAACCAAAAAAGGCCTCGAATAGCCACAGCAATCTTGAAAAGGAAGAACGAAGTTGGAGGGATCACAATACCAGATTTCAGGTTATACTACAAAGCCACCATAATCAAAACAGCCTGGTACTGGCACAAGAACAGGTATATAGACCAGTGGAACAGAATAGAGAACCCAGAAATGGACCCTAGGCAATATGCTCAATTAATATTTGACAAAGGTGGCAAGAGCATACAGTGGAGTAAGGACAGCCTCTTTAATAAATGGTGCTGGGAAAATTGGACAGCTACTTGCCGAAAAATGAAACTAGACCATCAACTTACACCCTACACCAGAATAAACTCAAAATGGATAAAAGACTTAAATGTAACTCATGAATCCATAAAAATCCTACAGGAGACTGTGGGCAACAAAATTTCAGACATCATACGCAGCAGAATTTTTACTGACACATCACCTAAGGCAATAGAAACAAAGGAGAAAATGAACACATGGGACTACATCAAACTCAAAAGCTTCTGCACAGCGAAAGATACAATCATCAAAACGGAAAGGCTACCCACTGTATGGGAGAGCATAATTGCCAATGATATATCAGATAAGGGCTTAATTTCCAATACATATAGAGTGCTCATACAACTCCACAAAAGGAAGACAAAGAATCCAATTAAAAAATGGGCAGAGGAACTAAATAGACACCTCTCCAAACAGGACATACAAATGGCTAAGAGACATATGAAGAAATGTTCATCACCACTAATCATCAGAGAGATGCAAATCAAAACAACAATGAGGTATCACCTCACACCTGTCAGAATGGCCGCCATCAACAAATCATCAAACAACAAGTGTTGGCGAGGGTGTGGAGAAAAGGGGACTCTAGTACACTGTTGGTGGGAATGCAGACTGGTGCAGCCACTATGGAAAACAATATGGTGTCACCTCAAAAAATTAAAATTGATCTCCCATTTGACCCAGTGATCCCACTTCTAGGAATATACCCTACGAAGCATAAAACACCAATCAGAAAGAATATATGTACCCCCATCTTTGTAGCAGCACTATTTACAATCGCTAAGATCTGGAAACAGCCCAAGTGCCCATCAGTAGACGAATGGATTAAAAAGCTGTGGTACATATACACAATGGAGTACTACTCAGCGGTAAGAAAGAAAGATCTCTTATCCTTTGAGACTACATGGAGGGACCTGGAAAGTATCATCCTAAGTGAAACAAGCCAAACAGAGAAAGACAAATTTCATATGATCTCACTGATTTCTGGAATATAATGAACATAACAGTTTGAGGACAATCCCCTAAGGAGTGGGGAGCTGAGAGAGGGATGAACAACAGAATTTATATGCATGTATGCATGAACAGTGGACATGGACAACAATCGGGGGAAGGGGCAGGGAGGGAAGGGGGAGGGGGGAATCAGTGGGGGAAAAAAGGAGAATCATTTGTAACAAAAATTAATCAATAAAAAAAAAAAAAAAAGAAGAACTGCCTCGGGCTCCAGCAGCTTCAACCTCCCTCGGCCTCAGTTCCTGCTGGTTATTCCAGCTGGAAGTTATGAAAACTTCTCTTCCTGGCACTAGAACTCTGAGCTTGGAGCTTAGTGTGGGACAGGGACCACTCACTCTTCAGGGAGGACCTCCATAGCCAAGGTATCCTCCTGATTTTTATCTGCCCCACATTGGTATGGGACCAGCCCTTCTGCCCTCCTGCCAGTCTTGATGTGGTTTCTTTATTTTTGTAGTTGTAGGAGTTCAATTCAGCTCTATTTTAGGAGGTTCTAAATGATGGTTGTTCTGTAATTTAATTGTAATTTGATGTGGTCGTGGAAGGAGGTGAGTGCCACATTTACCTATGCCACCATCTGGCCCGGAAGTTCCTATAACGTACTTTAAATGTCAGAGGAAATATCATTACCTATATCAAGCATTAAATTTTGTAAACAAAGGAAATTTTTTTCTCTTGAGAAAAGCTGTCATAATGCATTGAGATAGAGCACCAAGAAGTCATGTATATGTTTGAACATAGTATGAAAACTGTTCCAGCCAGTGAGGTCCATCTACAATGGGCCAAACAGAACCATTCTACTGCAGAAAAACTTTTTTTTAGTCACTGTTAATTGTAAATGGTTTGAAAGTTTGTTTAAAAGCATATAACAACTGAGTTATGCAGAGAAATAAAAATGGGTTTCCACTGGAGTTGAATTTTGTTCATCTTGGTTAGTGAAATAAAAGCAGAGCAACTTGTGGTGCTCAGTGACCTTACTGGTTTCCTGGTTTGGTCACACACCTGTCTTTCATTTTCTGATCAGTATCTGTTTGTGGGTCCTAAGTGGGAATTGTATCATGCACAATTTCATGTAAACATTTTTTTTTTATCCTCACCCGAGGACATTTTTCCATTTTTTGTTCAGGTAGAGTGGGAGGGAGAGAGAGAAACATCGACGTGAAAGGAACACATCGAGTGGCTGCCACCCGCACAACCGACCAGGGCCGGGGACAAACTGCAACCGAGGTACGCGCCCTCAGCAGGAACCGAACCCGGGTCTCTCAGGACCACAGGCTGACGCTCTAACCGCTGAGCCAAATCGGCCAGGGCTTTTTTTTTTTTTTTTTTAAACCAAGCATTCTTTTTTTTTTTTTTTTTTGTACGTGCCCCTAGCGGGAATCGAACCCGGGACTCTCTGGTATGCAGGCTGACACTCCAACCACTGAGCCAAACTGGCCAGGGCCATGTAAACATTTGAAAAAAGGTAGTCTTTCACTCACATTTTATATTGAGAAAATATCGGATTATATCAATGTGCATTCAAAATGGCAATGTTGGTACTACATTTACATGTTGTTAGCTCTTAACTTCCATATTACTGCCCTCAACCTCTCATTCTGAGAAAGCAAAACCCATCACTCTTATTTTTCAACCTTGCCCTAAACCTCTCATTCCAGAAAGCTAAAACCCATCACTCCAGTCAGGAGGAACAAATGATGGAACCACCCTAAGCCACTCAAAAGTGGAAATGGTTGCTCGACCAAAAAAAACAAATTTTGGGAGACCCCAGCCCCCAACCAATCAAGAAATTGGGAGACCCCAGCCCCCAACCAATCAAGAAATCAGGGGACCCTGGGCCTGACCAATCAAAGACGACCATGTCTCCTTGGCTGAACAACTACCCCCCCCCCCAGCCCTGAGTTTAAAAATCCCTAGTCTGTACAAGCCGGTTGCTCCTCTCTCCTTAGAGGTAGTCCAGGAGGCTGATTCCCAATAAACCTGCAATTCTGGAGACCCTGCACCACCTCGTTCCGCCTTGGTCTTACACCTGTTATTTTAAAATCTTGAATTTATGAATAATGACTTTATACTTCTTTATTACAGATCTTTTGTACCCCACTGCCTTATCTCTAAACACCTTGACAACTCAAACTCACTTTTGAATGCTTTCAATAGCTCAGTCAGTCCTTGGCAAAGTCCAAGTTTGGCACCCTGTCACCACATTATGGATACTCTCACTTGCTAATACTTCAAGTGCCACAGGTCAGTATTGTTTAAGTACAAAAAAAAATGTCTTCATTGGTATTATCAGTTTTTAACTAAAATTTACTAGTGGTTCTGTATCCTTAAGAAAAAATGATGATTCAAAGCATACTGTAGCAAAATAGAAATTTTCTAATGAATAAATTAGTCAAAATGCACAACAAAGCAGTGAGTTTTTCATAAAAGTAAAATATAATCTTTAAATGTAACAAGCAGGTCAGGAAAAAGAGCATGATGTGCAGTGAGTAGTGGCAAAGTCACATGAAGGTCACTGACCTGGTCATTAGGAAATAAAGGTTTTAGTTGTAGAGGTTAGAAAATATTTTATTTATTTATTTATTTATTTATTTATTTATTTATTTATGTATTTATGTATTTATTTATTTATTTATGTGTGTGTGTGTTACCGATGTTTCTCCTTTTCCCCCCATTGACATCCTCCTTCCCCACCTCCTCACTCTGTCCCCAGCTTTGTTGTCCATGTCATTGGTTATGCTCTTTTATTTTTTTTAAACATTATTTTCTTTATTGATTTTAGAGAGAGAAGAAAGGAGGAGAGAGAGAAACATCAATGAGAGACAACATCGATTGGCCACCTCCTGCATGGTCCCCACTGAAGATCAGGTCCTGACTGAGATTGAACTCTTGGTGGATGGTTCAATGTTCAACCAGTCAGCAACACTAGCCGGGAGAGATTATCATTTCTTGGTAGTCACATGCACATGCTAACTATACCTAGTTTCCTCATCTGTATAGTGAGGAGCTTGGATTAAATATTCTTTAGAGTGGTGTTCCATTTCAACATTTTTTTGTGTAGTAATTTTAAACCTATATGCAGAGAAGTATCAAAATTAAATTCTCTTCTGAATTTGCAGTAAAAAAAGATATTTTTGGTTGTTACTAAAAATAATAACATAGGGCTTGTTGATTCTGAGTTTTTTCTTGTCTAATATCTGTCTTAATAAAATGTTCCAGTTTCTCTGCTATGTCATACCTTACGATCCCATCTATTGTCCAAGTGATACTAATTGATATTTTATTGTCTAGACTGCCTGCCTATGGGCACACAACTTCATCTCCGCTTCTTGGTATAACTCCTCTTGATGTCCATATCAAAAGTATGCAGACAGAAAGCAAAAACTTTTCTGCTTCTGTTAATGGACACACACAGGGATTCCAAAATGGCAGTGGAGTGAATGGAAGCTACATAGACCGTCTCCCAGGACCAAACAGGAATTACAACTAAAACACAGACAAATCAATGTGAAAAAGCAACAGAAAAGCAGCTTGCGATGATCATATAACCAGAGACACTGACTCGATCCTGGTAGGATTGCAAAGGTGCAAGACGGGGGCTGGGAGCACATGGTTGGCAGCTCGGCAGCGGCCTTAGCTGTGAGCAGCGCCCTTGGGTTAAACTCCCAAGTGGCTCCACAGCGCAGAGCCAGGACAGAGGCTAAAATAGCCACAGCCACTCGCCTTGGGCTCCGGAAGAGGGAGGGCAGACTGGACTGGAACTGTGTGGGGACACTCGGGATTTGGGGGGCACTCAGAGCTTTTGCTGAGTTGCAGCCATGCAGGATGGTGGCCACGCAGGATGGTTGCTCCTTCCCAGGGCTCGGGGGAGAGGCAGCAGCCCCTCCCTCAGAGATTCAATCCCACCCTGTGGGCCATTGAAATGCAAATTGAGATTCACTAACAACTAGCACCTGCCACACCCTCGGAAAATCCCCTTACGCTGAGCACCTGAGGGAGTTTTTCAATCAACTAACAACCCAAAACTCTTCAAGTAACCTGGACTGCTAGCCTCCAGCCAAAAAGCTGGAAAATAACAGTACCATTTCTGGGCTAGCAACTCTAACCAGGAAAGTAAGACTTGACAGTGGTTTTTAACGTGGGTCCTCCCTTGTTCATCTAAACCCAGGAGAGGGAGCCACAAACAGTAGAACACCAATACCCACAGGAAAAACTTGACAGGCTCCAAAGCCCACTGTAATAGCCAAAATGGTGAAACACAGAAGCAAAAGCCAAATGAAAGAACAACAGACCTCCACTGAAGATGACATCAATGTGGAGCAGTTAGGCAACTTAACAGAGCTAGAATTTAAAGCCAGGATCTCGAGGAAAATCAACAGTATGAGTAAGGACATAGAGATGCTGAAAATTAACCAATTGAAAATTAAAAACCACCAAGAAAGATAAAAAATGACATATCAGAAATAAAGAATACATTGGAAGGTCTAAAGAGCAGAGTAGAGGAAGCTGAGGACCAAATCAGTGAATTAGAAGACAGGGTAGAAAAAATCAACCAATCAGAAAAGAAAAAGAAAACAACAATTCAAAATCAGGAAGATAGCTTAAGAGAATTATGGAACAACAGGAAACATAATAATATTCGATCATAGGAGTCCCCAAAGAGGTAGAAAATGAGCAAGGGTTGGAGAATACATTCAAAGAAATAGTGACAGAAAACTTCCCTAATTTGGTGAAGGAAGAAGGCATTAAAGTTCAAGAGCACAGAGAGCCCCAAGTAAGAAGAACCCAAACAGGCCCACACCAAGACACATAGTAATCAAACTGCCAAAAATTAAAGACAAAGAGAGAATCCTAAAAGCAGCAAGAGAGAAGCAACAGGTTACCTACAAACAAAACCCCACAAGGTTCTCAGCTGACTTCTCACAAGAAACACTACAGGCCAGAAGGGAATGGCATGAAGTAATCAAGGTCATGAAAAAGAAGGATCTGAATCCAAGACTACTCTACCCAGCAAGGCTGCCATTCAAAATAGAAGGTCAAATAAAGAGCTTTCCAGACAAAAAATGACTAAGGGAATACATTAGCACCATACCAGCACTACAAGAAATGTTAAAAAAAAAAAAAAAAAACTGCTGTAATTAGTAGAGGAAATACGAAGAAAAATATAACCAAACTAAACAAAAATAGCGATAAATAAGTACATATCAATAATCACCTTAAATGTAAATGGACTGAATGCTCCTATAAAAAGACACAGAGGTGCTGATTGGATAAGAAAGCATGACTCATCTATATGTTGTTTACAAGGGGCCCACCTCACAACAAAAGACTCACATAGGTTGAAAGTGAAGGGATGGAAAAAAATCTTCCAAGCAAATGAAAAGCAAAAAAAAAACTGGGGTAGCAGTACTCATATCTGATCAAATATATTTCAAAAATGAAGACCATAACTAGAGACAAAATAGGCCAATATATATTATGGATAGGATCTATCGAACAGGAAGATATAACCTTGATAAACATATATGCACCCAATATAGGAGCACCAAAATGTATTAAATATCTTCTAAAAGACATCAAAGGAGAAATCGATAGCAATACAATCATAGTAGGGGACTTCAACACCCCGTTGACACCACTGGATAGATCCTCTAGACAAAAAATTAGCAAGGAAACAGAGACTCTAAATGAAGCACTAGATCAAATGGATTCAATAGATATCTATAGAGAATTCCACCCCTAAACTACATCCTTCTCAAGTGCACATGGAACATTCTCAAAGATAGAACACAAACTAAATCTCTACAAGTTCAAGGAGATTGAAATTATATCAAGCATCTTCTCAGATCACAATGGCATGAAACTAGATTCAAAAAAAAACATGCAAAGACATTTGAACACATGGATGCTAAATAGCATGTTATTAAACAATGAAAGGGATACCAAGGAGATCAAGGAAGAAATTTAAAACTTCCTGGAAACGAATGAAAATGAACACAGGACAACACCAAATCTATGGGATGCAGCGATAGCAGTTCTGAGAGGGAAGTTCATAGCACAACAGGCCTACTTCAAGAAACGAAACAAAAAAATTCTAATTGTCTAACCACACAATTTAAAGAATTAGAAAGCAAACAAAAAGAAAACCCCAGAGCAAGTAGAAGGAAGGAAATAGTAAAGATCAGAGCAGAAATAAATGACATAGAGACCAAAAAAACAATTCAAAAGATCAATGAAACAAATGGCTAGTTTTGTGAAAAGATAAACAAGATTGATGGACCCTTAGCTAGACTCACCAAGAGAGAGAACCCAAATGCACAAAATCAGAAATGAAAAAGGAGAAGTAAAAACTGACACCACAGAAATACAAAAGATCATTAACAGCTACTATGAACAATTATATGGCAACAAATTCGACAAGGTAAACAAAATGGACAAAATTCTAGAAACACATAGTCTCCCAAAACTGGACCGAGAAGAGATAGAACACTTGAACTGACAAATAACAACTAAGGAAATTAAAGAGGTAATCAAAACTCTCCTAGCAAACAAAAGCCCAGACCCAGAATGCTTCACCGGGGAGTTTTACCGAACATTCAAAAAAGAACTAACACCCATTCTCCACAAACTATTTGAAAAAATTGAAGAAGGAAGACCTCAAAACTCCTTTTATGAGGCCAGCATAATTCTAATTCCAAAACCAGAAAAAGTCACTACAAAGAAAGAAAACTACAGGCCAATATCCCTGATGAATGTAGACGCCAAAATCCTGAACAAAATTCTAGCAAATAGAATCCAGCAACACATCAAAAAAATAATTCACCATGACCAAGTGGGATTCATTTCAGGGATGCAAGTCTGGTACTATATTCACAAATCAATAAACGTGATACACCACATTAACAAAATAAAAAATTGAGTTCAGGAAAAATGGCGGCAGAGTGAACGGAGCTACACAGACCGTCTCCCAGAACCAAACTGGAATTACAACTATTACACAGACAAATCGACGAGAAAAACCAACAGAAAAGCAGCTTGCAAGGACCATACAACGAGGGACACTGACTCCATCCCTGTAGGCTTGCGAAGGCGCGAGACGGGGCTGGGAGCCCACAGTCGGCAGCTCGGCAGCGGCCTTAGCTGTAAGCGGCGCCCTCGGGTTACACTCCCAGGCGGCTCCACAGCGCAGCTGGGACAGAGGCTGAAACAGCCACAGCCACTCACCTTGGGCTCCGGCGGAGGGAGGGCGGACTGGACTGGAACTGTGTGGGGACACTCAGGATTTGGAGGGCGCTCAGAGCTTTGGCTGAGTGCAGCCACTCAGGAAAGCAGCCACATTGCTCCTTCCCAGGGCTCTGTGGAGAGGCAGCAGCCCCGCCCTCCCCTCAGAGATCCAACCCCACCCTGTGGGCCATTGAAGTGCTAATTGAGGCTCATTAACAACCAGCATCTGCCCCACCCTCGTGAAAGCCCCTTGGCTGAGCACCAGAGGGAGTTTTTCAATCAACTGACAATCCAAAACTCATCAATTAACCTAGACTGCTAGCCTCCAGGCAAAAAGCTAGAGGATAACAGTACCTTTCCTGGGCTGGCAACTTTAACCAGGAAAGTAAGACTTGACAGTGGTGTTCAACGTGGGTCCTCCCTCGCTCATCTAAACACAGGAGAGGGAGCCACAAACAGCAGAACACCAACACCCACAGGGAGAACTTGACAGGCTCCAAAGCCCACAGTGAGATCCAAAATGGTGAAACACAGAAACAGAAGCCAAATTAAAGAGCAAGACAACTCCACCGAAGATGAGATCAACGTGGAGCAATTAGGCATGTTAACAGAGCTAGAATTCAGAGCCATGATGTTGAGGAAGCTGAACAGCATGAGTAAGGACATAGAGACACTGAAAATAAGCCAATTAGAAATTAAAAACCAACAAGAAGAAATAAAAAATGACATATCGGAAATGAAAAACACATTGGAAGGTTTAAAAAGCAGAGTAGGGGAAGCTGAGGACCGGATCAGTGAATTAGAAGACAGGGTACAAAAAATCAACCAATCAGAAAAACAAAAGGAAAAAACGATTAAAAAACAGGAAGACAGCTTAAGAGAACTATGGGACAACTGGAAACGTAATAATATTCGCATCATAGGAGTCCCCGAAAAAGAAGAAAATGAGCAAGGGATAGAGAATATATTCAAAAAAATAGTGAGAGAAAACTTCCCTAACTTGGTGAAGGAAGAAGGCATTCAAGTTCAAGAAGCACAGAGAGTCCCAAGTAAGAAGAACCCAAACAGGCCCACACCAAGACACATAGTAATTAAAATGCCACAAATTAAAGACAAAGAGAGAATCCTAAGAGCAGCAAGAGATAAGCAACAGGCTACCTACAAAGGGAAACCCATAAGGCTCTCAGCTGACTTCTCACAAGAAACTCTACAGGCCAGGAGAGAATGGCATGAAGTAATCAAAGTCATGAAAAACAAGAATCTGAATCCAAGACTACTCTACCCAGCAAGGCTTTCATTCAAAATAGAAGATCAAATAAAGAGCTTCCCAGACAAAAAAAAAAAGCTAAGGGAATACATGAGCACCAATCCAGCACTGCAAGAAATGTTAAAAGGACTGCTGTAATTACCAGGAGAAATGGGAAGAAAAATAGAACCACACTAAACAAAAATAGCAATGAATAACTACATATCAATAATCACCTTAAACGTAAATGGATTGAATGCTCCCATAAAGAGACACAGAGTAGCTGATTGGATAAGAAAGCATGACTCATCTATATGTTGTTTACAAGAGACCCACCTCTCAACAAAAGACTCACATAGGTTAAAAGTGAAGGGATGGAAAAAAATTTTCCAAGCAAATGGAAAGCAAAAAAAAGCTGGGGTAGCAATTCTCATATCTGATAAAATAGATTTCAAAATGAAGACCATAACTAGAGACAAAGACAGCCACTACATAATATTGAAAGGATCTACCCAACAGGAAGATATAACCTTGATAAACATATATGCACCCAATATAGGAGCACCAAAATATATTAAAAATCTTCTGGAGGATTTCCAAGGAGAAATCGACAACAATACAATCATAGCAGGGGACTTCAACACCCCGTTGACAGCACTGGATAGATCCTCTAGGCAAAAAAAATTAGCAAGGAAACAGAGACTCTAAATGAAGCACTAGACCAAATGGACTTAATAGATATCTACAGAGAATTACACCCCAAAACTACAGAATACACATTCTTCTCAAGTGCACATGGGACATTCTCAAAGATAGACCACATGATAGGACACAAACTAAATCTCTACAAGTTCAAGAAGATTGAAATCATATCAAGCATCTTCTCAGATCACAATGACATGAAACTAGAAATCAATTGCAACAAGAACATGCAAAGACATTTCAACACATGGAGGCTAAATAGCATGTTATTAAACAATGAATGGGTCACCGAGGAGATCAAGGAAGAAATTAAAAACTTCCTGGAAACCAATGAAAATGAACACACAACAACACAAAATCTATGGGATGCAGCGAAAGCAGTTCTGAGAGGGAAGTTCATAGCACTACAGGCCTACCTCAAAAAACAAGAAAAATTTCTAATTGACTGTCTAACCTCACTACTTAAAGAATTAGAAAGCAAACAAAAAGAAAACCCCAGAGCAAGTAGAAGGAAGGAAATAGTAAAGATCAGAGCAGAAATAAATGACATAGAGACCAAAAAAACAATTCAAAGGGTCAATGAAACAAAGAGCTGGTTTTTCGAAAAGATAAACAAAATTGATGGACCCTTAGCTAGACTCACCAAGAAACAAAGAGAGAGAACCCAAATACACAAAATCAAAAATGAAACAGGAAAAGTAACAACCAACACCACGGAAATACAAAGGATCGTTAACAACTACTACGAACAACTATATGGCAACAAATTCGACAATCTAAGCGAAATGGACAAATTTCTAGAAACACACAGTCTCCCAAAACTATTCCCGGAAGAGATAGAAAACTTGAACAGACCAATAACAACTAAGGAAGTTGAAGAGGTAATCAAGACTCTCCCAGCAAACAAAAGCCCAGGCCCAGATGGTTTCACGGGGGAGTTTTACATTCAAAAAAGAACTAACACCCATTCTCCTCAAACTATTTCAAAAAATTCAAAAAGAAGGAAGACTTCCAAACACGTTCTATGAGGCCAGTATAATTCTAATTCCAAAACCAGAAAAAGACACTACGAAGAAAGAAAACTACAGGCCAATATCCCTGATGAACATAGACGCCAAAATCCTGAACAAAATATTAGCAAATAGCAAATCGGATCCAGAAATACATCAAAAAAATTATTCACCATGACCAAGTGGGATTCATTCCAGGGATGCAAGGCTGGTACAATATTCGCAAATCAATAAACGTGATACACTACATAAACAAAATGAAGAATAAAAACCACATGATCATATCAATAGATGCTGAAAAAGCATTTTACAAAATCCAGCATCCATTTCTGATAAAAACACTCAGAAATGTAGGAATAGAGGGATCATATCTCGACATAATAAAGGCCATAAATGAAAGACCTACAGCCAACATCATACTCAATGGACAGAAACTAAAAACATTTCCATTAAGAACAGGAACAAGACAGGGATGTCCACTTTCGCCACTCCTATTTAACATTGTACTGGAAGCCTTAGCCACAGCAATCAGACATGAAGAAAAAATAAAAGGGATCCAAATTGGAAAGGAGGAAGTGAAACTGTCATTATTTGCAGATGTCATGATATTGTACATAGAAAACCCTAAAGACTCAATCAAAAATCTATTAGACTTAATAAATGAATTTGGCAAAGTAGCAGGATACAAAATTAACGTCAAGAAATCGACGGCATTCTTGTACATCAATGATGAACTCACAGAAAGAGAAACTGAAAAAACAATCCCATTTACCATCGCGCCAAAAAAATTACAATACCTAGGAATAAACTTAACCAAAGAAGTAAAGGACCTATTTTCAGAAAACTACAGGTCATTGAAAAAAGAAATAGTGGAAGATATAAAAAAGTGGAAGCACATACCCTGTTCATGGATTGGAAGAATTAACATCATTAAAATGTCCATACTACCCAAAGCAATCTATAGATTCAATGCAATCCCCATCAAAATACCAACGACATATTTCATAGAACTAGAACAAATACTTCAAAAGTTCATATGGAACCAAAAAAGACCCCGAATAGCCACAGCAATCTTGAAAAAGAAGAACAAAGTTGGAGGGATCACAATACCAGATATCAGGTTATACTACAAAGCGACTCTAACCAAAACAGCCTGGTACTGGCACAAGAACAGGCATATAGACCAGTGGAACAGAACTGAAAACCCAGAAATGGACCCAAGGCAATACGCTCAATTAATATTTGACAAAGGTGGCAAGAGCATACAGTGGAGTAAGAACAGCCTCTTTAATAAATGGTGTTGGGAAAATTGGACAGCTACATGCAAAAAAATGAAACTAGACCATCAACTTACACCATACACAAAAATAAACTCAAAATGGATAAAAGACTTAAATGTGACCCGTGAATCCATAAAAATTCTAGAAGAAAATGTAGGCAACAAAATTTCGGACATCATACAGAGCAGAATTTTCACTGATACATCACCTAAGGCAACAGAAATAAAGGAGAAAATGAACACACGGGACTACATCAAACTAAAAAGCTTCTGCAGGGCAAAAGAAACAATCATCAAAATGGAGAGGCAACCCACTGTATGGGAGAACATCATTGCCAATGATGTATCAGATCAGGGGTTAATTTCCAATACATATAGAGTGCTCATACAACTCCACAAAAGGAAGACAAAGAACCCAATTAAAAAATGGGCAGAGGAGCTGAATAGACACCTCTCCAAACAGGACATACAAATGACCAAGAGACATATGAAGAAATGCTCAACATCACTAATCATCAGAGAGATGCAAATTAAAACAACAATGAGGTATCACCTCACACCTGTCAGAATGGCCGCCATCAACAAATCATCAAACAACAAGTGTTGGCGAGGGTGTGGAGAAAAGGGGACTCTAATACACTGCTGGTGGGAATGCAGACTGGTGCAGCCGCTATGGAAAACAATATGGTGCTACCTCAAAAAATTAAAAATTGAACTTCCATTTGACCCAGTGATCCCACTGCTGGGAATATACCCTAAGAAGCCTGAAACACCAATCAGGAAGAATATATGTACCCCCATGTTCACAGCAGCATTATTTACAATAGCTAAGATCTGGAAACAGCCCAAGTGTCCACCAGTAGATGAATGGATAAAAAAGCTGTGGTACATATACACAATGGAGTACTATGCAGCGGTAAGAAAGAAAGATCTCTTATCCTTTGAGACGACATGGAGGGACCTGGAAAGTATTATCCTAAGTGAAAGAAGCCAAGCAGAAAAAGACAAATACCACATGATCTCACTTATATACGGAATATAATGAACATAACAGTCCGAGGAATACAGTAGACCCAGACACATGGAAGTAGGGCACAGACTGACATCCCTCAGAAGAGGGGATGGGGGGTGGGGGGGTGGGAAGAGATAAACCACAGAACTTATATGTATGTATGCATGACCAATGGACATGGACAACTAAGCCGGGGACAGGGTGGAGGGGGTGTGGGGTGTGGGGTGCCAATGGGGTAAAAAGGTAAAATATCTGTAACAAAAACATAAATAAAAATTCTTAAAAATAAACAAAAAATAAATAAATAAATAAAAATAAAAAATAAAAACCACATGATCATATCAATAGATGCTGAAAAAGCATTCGACAAAATTCAGCATCCATTTCTGATAAAAATTCTCAGCAATGTGGGAGTAGAGGAATCATATCTCAATATAGTAAAGGCCATATATGAAAGACCTACAGCCAACATCCTACCCAATGGGCAGAAACTAAAAACATTTTCCTTAAGATCAGGAACAAGACAGGAATGTCCACTTTCGCCACTCTTGTTTAACATAGTACTGGAAGTCTTAGCCACAGCAATCAGACATGAGGAAAAAATAAAAGGGATCCAAATTGAAAAGGAGGAAGTGAAACTGTCATTATTTGTAGAAGACCTGATATTATACATAGATACCCCTAAAGACTCCATTAAAAATCCACTAGACTTAATAAATGAATTTGGCAAAGTGGCAGGAGACAAAATTAATGTCAAGAAATCGATGACATTTTTATACACCAATGATGAACTCACAGAAAGAGAAACTAAGAAAACAATCCTATTTACCATTATGGCAATGAAATTAAGATACCTAGGAATAAACTTAACCAAATAAGTAAAAAACCTATTTGCAGAAAACTACAGGACATTGAAAAAAGAAATAGAGAAAGATATAAAAAAGTGGCAGCACATACCTTGTTTATAATGGGAAGAATGAACATCATTAAAATGTCCATATTACCTAAAGCAATCTATAGATTTAATGCAATCCCCATCAAAATACCAACGACATATTTGACAGAACTAGAACAAATACTTCAAAATTTGATATGGAACCAAAAAGGACCTCAAATAGCCACAGCAATTTTGAAAAAAAAAAAAAAAGGACAAAGTAGGTGAGATTACAATACCAGATATCAGGTTATACTACAAAGTGACTGTAATAAAAACAGCCTGGTACTGGCACAAGAACAGACATATAGACCAGTGAAACAGAAAACAGAACAGAGAACCCAGAAATGGATCCAAGGCAATGTGTTCAATTAATATTTGACAATGGTGGCAAGAGGATACAGTGGAGTAAAGACAGCCTCTTTAATAAATGTTGTTGGAATAATTGGATAGCTACATGCAAAAAATAATGAAACTAGACCATCAACTTATACCATACACAAAAATAAACTCAAAATAGATAAAACACTTAAATGTGACCTGTGAATCCATAAAAATTCTATAAGAAAATGTAGGCAACAAAATTTCGGACACCATACGCAACAGAATTTTCACTGATACATCACCTAAGGCAACAGAAACAAAGGAGAAAATGAACACATGGGACTACATCAAACTAAAAAGCTTCTGCACAGCAAAAGAAACAACCATCAAAATGGAAAGACAACCCACTGTATGGGAGAACATCATTGCCAATGATACATCAGATAAGGGGTTAATTTCCAAAATATATAGAGTACTCATACAACTCAACAAAAGGAAGACAAAGAACCCAATTGTAAAATGGGCAGAGGAGCTGAATAGACACCTCTCCAAACAGGACATACAAATGGTCAAGATACATATGAGGAAATGCTCAATAACCCTAATCATCAGAGAGATGCAAATTAAAACAACAATGAGGTATCACCTCACATCTGTCAGAATGTCCGCCATCAACATATCATCAAACAAGTGTTGGCTAAGGTTTGGAGAAAAGGGGACTCTAGTGCACTGCTCGTGGGAATGCAGAATGGTGCAGCCACTATGGAAAACAATATGGTGTTACCTCGAAAAATTAAAAAGTAAACTTCCATTTGACCCAGTGATCTTGCTTCTAGGAATATACCCAAAGAAGCTTGAAACACCAATCAGAAAGCATATATGTAGCCCCATGTTTGTAGCAGCACTGTTTACAATAGCTAATATCTGGAAACAGCCCAAGTGTCCATCAGTAGACAAATGGATAAAAAAGCTGTAGTACCTATACACAATGGAGTACTATGTAGCTGTAAGAAAGAAAGATCTCTTATCCTTGGAGATGACATGGAGGGACCTGGAAAGTATCCTAAGTGAAACAAGCCAAGCAGTAAAAGACAAATACCACATGATCTCACTTATATATGGAATATAATGAATATAACAGTCTGATGAATTGGGTAAACCCAGACACACGGAAGTAGGGTACAGACTGACAACCCTCCAAAGAGGGGGTCGTGGGGGTGGGAAGAAATAAACCAAAGAACTTATATGCATAACCAATGGACACAGACAATAGTGTGGGAAAAGGCGGGAGGGGGATGGGAGTGGGGAGGAGGGGGGGTCAATGGGGGAAAAATGTGAAACATCTGTAATACATTTTACATCCAACAATAAAGATTAAAAAATAAATAAATAAATAAATAAATAAATAAATAAATGAATGAATAAATAAATAAATAAATAAAGGAGGTGAAGAAAAAAAAAAGAAAATATGTGGCTGAGAAAGCAGATAAAGCAGTAGTGAGCATGGGGGCCAGCAAGGCTTAATTAAATGGCCCTGGAATGCTTCAAGGGTTCAGAGTTTTCACTTACAATGTATTTTTCCCTGACTTCTGCTCATTTCTTACTGAACTCCAGGATTTCTTTCTGTATTTGTCCATATTATATGCACAAGTCCTCAAATGTTTATTCTGTCTTTATCTTAGTCCTAGAATCTACAGTGACTCAAGAATAAATGAAGCTTCACAATACATAAAATTAATGTCCTGTTCTCTAACTTTAAACTCATTATGTTGGCATTCTTGTACACCGCTAATGAACAATGAGAAAAAGAAACTTAAAAAAAAAATCCCATTTTCTAATTGCAACAAAAAACAAAATAAAATATCTAGGAATAAACTTAACCAAGGAAGTAAAAGACATGTTCTCATAAAACTACAGGACATTGGGGAAAAAATAGAATACAATATGAAAACATATACCATGTTCATGGCATGAAAAAAATTAACATTATTAAAATGTCCATACTACCCAAAGCAATTTATAATTCAATGCAATCCCGATTAAAGTATCAATGGCATATTTCACAGAACTAGAACACATACTCCAAAAGTTTATATGGAACCCAAAATGACCTCGAATAGTGACAGCAACATTGAAAAAGAAGAACAAAGTAGGAAGGATCACAATGCCAGATATCAAGTTATACTGCAAAGCCATTGTAATCAAAACAGCCTGGCACTGGCACCAGAATAGGCATATAGATCAATGGAACAGAACAGAAAACCCAGAAATCAACCCAATACAGTATACACAATTAACATTTAACAAAGGAGGCAAGAGCACACAATAAAGAAAAGACATTCTCCTCGATAACTGGTGTTGGGAAAATTGGACAACTACATGCAAAAAAAATAAAACTAGACCACCAATTTACACCACACACAAGAATAAACTCAAAATGGATAAAAGACTTAAACGTAACTCATGGAACCATAAAAATCCTAGAAGAAAATGTAGGCAGAAAAATCTCAGATATCATACACAGCAGAATTTTCACTGATACATTATTTAGGACAAAGTAAACAAAGGAAAAAATGAACACATGAGACTACTTCAAACAATCCAATTGTAAAATGGGCTGTTGCCCTGGACATTATGGTTCAGAGGTAGAGCTTCAGCCAATAAAGCAAAGAGTTCCAGGTTTGATACCAGCCAAGGACATGTACCATGGTTGTGGTTCATCCAGGCCCCGGTTGGGGTTGTGTAAATGACAGCCAATCAATGTGTCTCTCTCACATTGATGTTTCTCTCTCTCTTCCTTCCTCTCTCCATCCCACTCTATCTAAAAATAAATGTAAATATATATATATATATACACACACACACACACACACACACACACACACTCGGGTGTAAATTTAAAAAAAAATGGGCAGAGGGCCTGAATAGACACCTCTCCAAACAAGACATACAAATGGCCAGGAGACATATGAAAAAATACTCAACATCACTAATCATCAGAGACATGCAAATTAAAACAACTATGAGATGTCACCTCAAACCTACCAGATGGCAGCCATCAACAAATTCGCAAACAACACATGCTGGCAAGGATGTGCAGAAAAGGAGACTCTAGTACACTGCTGGTGAAAATGCAGCCACTATGAAAAACAGTATGGTGTTTCCCCAAAAAATTTAAAATAAAGACTTTCAGTCAAGTTAGCAGCATAGGTAAACACAGTATTGCCTCCTCCCCCGACCACTTCAAAATTGCAATAAAGCCTTGGCCGGTTTGGCTCAGCGGTTAGAGCATCGGCCTGCGGTCCCGAGAGACCCGGGTTCGGTTCCCGCTAAGGGCATGTACCTCGGTTGCAGTTTGTCCCCGGCCCTGGTTGGGTTGTGTGAGTGGCAACCACTCGATGTGTCCCTTTCACATCGATGTTTCTCTCTCTCTCCCTCCCACTCTATCTGAACAAAATATAAAAAAAAAAAAAAATTGCAATAAAACTACAACTAAACCATCATTAAAAACCACCTGAAATCAAACTGAGTGGAAGTCCTACAACTACAAAATTAAAGAAGCAGCCACATAGAGACTGGTAGGAGGGGCAGAGGCACAGACAGGCTGGTCCCACACCCATGTGTTGCAGATAAATATCAGAAGGACACCTCAGCTGGGAAGGTCCTTCCTGAGGGGTGAGGGGTACCTGTCCCCCAGGTGCCCAGCTCAGGGTTCCAGTGCCAAAAAGAGAAGTCCTCATTACTTCTGGCTAAAAAAAAAACCAGCAGGAACTGAGGCCAAAGGAGGCTGCAACTGTGGGAAACCCAGGAAGTTCCTCCTAAAGAGCCCAAGCACAAACTTACTCTGACTCACTCCACTCCCTCTGAGCTCGAAGGGAAGGCACTTTGAGGGATGCCAGGGACATACAGGGAAGAACTGAGCTGTTTGGTCTTGAGATGAGGGCTGGAGAGGCAGCTTTCTCCTCGACAGGTGCTGGAAAAGGCTGATGTTCCTTTGGTGAGCCCTTCCCTGGGGCGGCCGACAGTCACTATATCTGGGACACTAGCAACCTAGCTCACACTGTTTGCCCCACTCTGATGATTTCCTGAGACCCCACCCCACCGTACTTTCAGGCCCCCCAAGCTTTTTCCAAAGGCTTCACCAAAAGATTGGCCTGTCTTGAATCCTGCTTCAGAGTTTCCTAAAATCTCTCAAACAAGAAACACCTGATCTCAGCGAGCCCCATACCTCTCATTAAGTGGCCCCAGGCCTGGCACTAAAAGCAGCCAACCTTAGGTCAAAACTTGGCTTTGCCTATGCACCTCCAAGCCAAGCACAGGAAGCAGCCATCTGCAGTTCACTTTGTAGCTTATGCCAGGTGGCCCAGGTACAACACAGGCAGAGGCTGACCTTGCCCCAAAGCCAGCACACCCAGTGGACAGCTTCAGACCACATTGAAGCACCACCACCCTACCACCTCCATAAGTGACATACTCAATGAGTTGACTGACTCAGTGGGTACCAGAACCCTGATGAAGTAAGTCTTGCTCTCTGTGTTAGGCCCCTACACCGCTGTTCCTCCAAGAAAGTCAGAGGCCACTGGTCAGTGGTCACACCAAGTCCTAGCAGCTGATCAGCCTGAGGAAATCCCTCCCATTGATGTGCCAACAGCAATCAAGACTCAATTACAACAGAAGGGTATACAGTCCACATGAGGGGTGCACTGCAAGGGCCCAGCTGAAGTGACCAGGGAAACTGTGCCACTAGACCCTACAGGACACCTACAACAATAGGCCACCCTACAAAGCCTAGGAAACATACCAGCTTTACTTAATACCTAAAAACAGACACAGGGAAGCAACCAAAATGAGGAGACAAAGAAATATCTCCTGAGTGAAAGTACAGAGCAAAATTCCAGGAAAAGAACTAAACAAAATTGAGATAAGCAATCAATCAGATGCAGAGTTCAAAACACTAGTTATAAGGATGCTCAAGGAACTTAGTGAGACCTTCAAGGAACTTAAGGAGAACCCCAAGGAACTTACTGAAAACATCAACAACATGAAAAAGGACCAGTCAGTAATGAAGAAGGTACTAATTGAAATAAAGAATAATTTACAGCGTGGCTGGTTTTGTTCAGTGGTTAGAGCATCAGCCCATGGTCCAGGAAGACCCAGGTTCAGTTCCTGCTAAGGGCATGTACCTTGGTTGCAGTTTTTCCCCAGACCCAGTTGGGGTTGTGTGGGTGGCAGCCAGTCAATGTGTCTCTCTCACATTGATAATGTTTCTCTTTCTCTCTTCCTCCCTCTCTCCCTCTCACTCTATCTGAAGATGAATGCAAAAAATAATAATAATTTACAGTGAATCAATAGTAGAGTAGGTGAAGCCAAGAAACAAACCATTGTAGAAATGGGAGTTTGGTGGATGAACAAAATGTAACCTTGTGATATGCAACCTAACCAGCCTAGGACCAAAGTATGAGTATGGACAGATAGATTTGCCTGGAGGGCAGGAAGACTGCTCCCTTTGGAACTGAATGTTTTGTTTGAATATAAATAAATAAAGTTTGCATGTCAAAGGGTTGGAAGATTGCCCCAAGAGGATAAGAAGCAAGGAAGCACAGGCAATAATGGATTTGTTATTTTTTATCTCCTTTGATGTTTCTTTGCTGTAAAAAGTGAGAGGCAGGGCTTGGCTGTATGGTCAGCAGAGATACCATATCAAGGAAATAATTACCTAAATCTACATGTAATCTGGGAACCACTTTGCAAATAAATTGGATTGCATCCAGAGATCTGGAGAATTTGCTCTCTTGCAATACTCTCTCTCACTCCAACCAACATGTGCTTGTAGTTTATTGCATTGTGCTGACCCCTGGCAGGCTGAGAAAGATGGCAAGTGGTGACCCCAACGTGACTCCAATACTCAGCAACGTGATTTGACATGACCTGCAGCATAATGGTATGTGAAAGGGAATTAGCAATCCAGATCAAAAAGTATAAATATGCTCGAGTTTTCTGAAGTCAGTCGTATAAGAACAGGATGGAGCTGAGTAACCAAGAAGCGCAGGTTTATTGAGGGAAATCCCTGCAGGGCTGCCTCCAAATAGAGTGCAGCAGCTGGTTCATTCAGACTAAGGGTTTTTTAACCTAGGGCTGGGGTGGGTGGTTGCCCCACTAAAGAGTCAAGGTCCTCTGAGGAGTCAAGGTCGTCCTTGATTGGTCGAGGCTGGGGTCTTTCTGAGAGTTGTTCTTCTCATTGAGTGGCTGTTTAGGTTTGGGTGGGGGATCCAGGATACTGTTTTGCCTGGCCAGAGTGATAAGCTTTGGTTTCCTGGAATAAGGGCTTGGGGCAAGGTTAAACAATAAGAGGCTGGGGGTAGTAATATGGAATTTAAAGTTAACATTTCCTGACTCTTAGTTAATATAAGTTGGAAGGTTAAAAAAAGTTTGTGTTGATGGAAATTTTGGGTTGAGCTTTAGGAAGGGCCCTTGGGCAAGAGTGTTCTTCTGTAGCTACTTCCTGCTGTTCTCCCTGTGGGTTGCTCCTCATTGGGGGGGGGGGGTCACCCGGGGGTAGAGAGGTGTAAGTTTTGAGTAGTAGTCGGTGGTGGGCTACGCTGGTAAGTTTGGTAACCCATCTTTGCAAAAATTTTAGGAAACAGGGAAGAAGCAAGAGGAGGAGGCAGATAATTATTAATGGGCTGATGAGCAGGGCAATTATGTTAAAAAGGGGATTAGACCACAATTGGTTTATAGGTGAGGGTTCCTCGCGTCTGTGGTTACAGAGCCTCTCCTGTAATTTTTGGAGAGAGTTAATATTTTCCTCTACTATACTTGATCCGTTGATATAGTAGCAGCATTATTCTTGGAGGAAAAGGCAGGTAACTCCTTTCTCAGTGGTGAGAAGATCCAGGGCCCATCGGTTTTGGAGGGTGACCTGTGCTAGGAAGGTGAGTTGTCATTGAAGGAAGGCTAGGGAGGCAGCAGAGTTTTTGAAACCTCTTTCTAGATCCACCTGAATTTGTTCAGTCATCTTTTTTTTTTTTTTTTTAATTTATTTATTTATTTTTTTGTTACAGATGTTTCTCATTTTTTACCCCATTGGCACCCCCCTCCCCACCCCACACCCACCCCATCTCTGGCTTTGTTGTCCATATCTATTGGTTATGTATACATGCATATAAGTTCTGTGGTTTGTCTCTTCCCACCCCACCCCCTCTTCTGACGGATGTCAGTCTGTGCCCTACTTCCATGTTTCTGGGTCTACTGTATTCCTCAGACTGTTATGTTCATTATATTCTGTATATAAGTGAGATCATGTGGTATTTGTCTTGTTCTGCTTGGCTTATTTCACTTAAGATAATACTTTCCAGGTCACTTCATGTCGACTCAAAAGATAAGAGACCTTTCCTTCTTACAGCTGCATAGTATTCCATTGTGTGTATGTACCAGTGCTTTTTTATCCATTCTTCTACTGATGAACACTTGGGCTGTTTCCAGATCTTAGCTATTGTAAATAGTGCTGCTATGAACATGGGGGTACATATATTCTTTCTGATTGGTGTTTCAGGCTTCTTAGGATATATTCCTAGAAGCTGAATCAATGGGTCAAATGGAAGGTCAATTTTTAATTTTTTGAGGTAACACCATACTGTTTTCCATAGTGGCTGCACCAGTCTGCATTCCCACCAGCAGTGTATTAGAGTCCCCTTTTCTCCACACCCTCGCCAACACTTGTTGTTTGATGATTTGTTGATGGCAGCCATTCTGACAGGTGTGAGGTGATACCTCATTGTTGTTTTAATTTGCATCTCTCTGATGATTAGTGATGTTGAGCATTTCTTCATTAGTCTCTTGACCATTTGTATGTCCTGTTTGGAGAGGTGTCTATTCAGCTCCTCTGACCATTTTACAATTGGGTTCTTTGTCTTCCTTTTGTTGAGTTGTATGAGCACTCTATATATATTGGAAGTTACCCCTTATCTATCATTGGCAATGATGTTCTCCCATACAGTGGGGTGTGTTTCCATTTTAATGATTGTTTCTTTTGCTGTGCAGAAGCTTTTTAGTTTGATGTAGTCCCATGTGTTCATTTTCTCCTTTGTTTCTGTTGCCTTAGGTGATGTATCAGTGAAAATTCTGCTCTGTATTATGTCCGAAATTTTGTTGCCTACATTTTCTTCTAGAATTTGTATGGATTCATGGGTCACATTTAAGTCTTTTATTCATTTTGAGTTTACTTTTGTGTATGGTATAAGTTGATGGTCTAGTTTCATTTTTTTGCATGTAGCTGTCCAATTTTCCCAACACCATTTATTAAAGAGGCTGTCTACATTCCACTGTATGCTCTTGCCACCTTTGTCAAATATTAATTGAGCATATTGCCTTGGGTCCATTTCTGGGTTTTCTGTTCTGTTCCACTGGTCTATATGCCTGTTCTTGTGCCAGTACCAGGCTGTTTTGATTACAGTCACTTTGTAGTATAACCTGATATCTGGTATTGTGATCCCACCTACTTTGTCCTTCTTTTTCAAAATGGCTGTGGCTATTTGGGGATTTTTTTGGTTCCATATGAACTTTTGGAGTATTTGTTCTAGTTCTGTGAAATATGTCATTGGTATTTTGATGGGGATTGCGTTGAATCTATAGATTGCTTTGGGTAGTATGAACATTTTAATGATGTTAATTCTTCCAATCCATGAACAAGGTATGTGCTTCCACTTTTTTATATCTTCCTCTATTTCTTTTTTCAATGTCCTGTAGTTTTCTGCAAATACGTCCTTTACTTCTTTGGTTAAGTTTATTCCTAGGTATCTTAATTTTTTGTCACGATGGTAAATGGGCTTGTTTTTTCAGTTTCTCTTTCTGTGAGTTCATCATTGGTGTATAAGAATGCCATCAATTTCTTGACGTTAATTTTGTATCTTGCTACTTTCCCAAATTCATTTATTAAGTCTAGTAAAATTTTGATGGAGTCTTTAGGGTTTTCTATGTATAATATCATGTCATCTGCAAATAATGTCAGTTTCACTTCCTCTTTTCCAATTTGGATCCCTTTTATTTTTTCCTCATGACTGATTGCTGTGGCTAAGACTTCCAGTATAATGTTAAATAAGAGTGGTGAAAGTGGACATCCCTGTCTTGTTCCTGTTCTTAATGGAAATGTTTTTAGTTTCTGCCCATTGAGTATGATGTTAGCTGTAGGTCTTTCATATATGGCCTTTATTATGTTGAGATATGATCCCTCTATTTCCACATTGCTGAGTGTTTTTATCAGAAATGGATGCTGGATTTTATCAAAGGCTTTTTCAGCATCTATTGATATTATCATGTGGTTTTTATTCTTCATTTTATTTATGTGGTGTATCACGTTTATTGATTTGCAAATATTGTACCAGCCTTTCATCGCTGGAATGAATCCCACTTGGTCATGGTAAATAATTCTTTGATGTATTGCTGGATCCGATTTGCTAGTATTTTGTTCAGGATTTTGGCGTCTATGTTCATCAGGGATATTGACCTGTAGTTTTCTTTCTTTCTAGTGTCTTTTTCTGGTTTTGGAATTAGAATTATGCTGGCCTCATAGAACATGTTTGGAAGTCTTCCTTCTTGAATTTTTTCAAATAGTTTGTGAAGAATGGGTGTTAGTTCTTTTTTGAATGTCCGGTAAAACTCCCCCGTGAAGCCTTCTGGGCCTGGGCTTTTGTTTGCTGGGAGAGTCTTGATTACATCTTTAACTTTTTTAGTTGTTATTGGTCTGTTCAAGTTTTCTATCTCTTCCCAGTCCAGTTTTGGGAGACTGTGTGTTTCTAGAAATTTGTCCATTTCGCTTAGATTGTCGAATTTGTTGCCATATAGTTGTTCATAGTAGCTGTTAACAATCTTTTGTATTTCTGTGGTGTCAGTTGTTACTTCTCCTCTTTCATTTCTGATTTTGTGTATTTGGGTTCTCTCTCTTTGTTTCTTGATGAGTCTAGCTAAGCGTCCATTAATCTTGTTTATCTTTTCGAAAAACCAGCTCGTTGTTTCATTGATCCTTTGAATTGTTTTTTGTTTTTTTTTTGGTCTCTATGTCATTTATTTCTGCTCTGATCTTTACTATTTCCTTCCTTCTACTTGCTCTGGGGTTTTCTTTTTGTTTCTTTTCTAATTCTTTAAGTTGTGAGGTTAGACAGTCAAATAGAAATTTTTCTTGTTTCTTGAGGTAGGCCTGTAGTGCTATGAACTTCCCTCTCAGAACTGCTTTCGCTGCATCCTATAGATTTTGTGTTGTTGTGTGTTCATTTTCATTGGTTTCCAGGAAGTTTTTAATTTCTTCCTTGATCTCCTCGGTAACCCATTCATTGTTTAATAACATACTGTTTAGATTCCATGTGTTGAAATGTCTTTGCATGTTTTTCTTGCAATTGATTTCTAGTTGTATGCCATTGTGATCTGGAAGATGCTTGATATGATTTCAATCTTCTTGAGCTTATGGAGATTTAGTTTGTGTCCTATCATGTGGTCTATCTTTGAGAATGTTCCATGTGCACTTGAGAAGAATGTGAATTCTGTAGTTTTTGGGTGTAGTTCTCTGTAGATACCTATTAAATCCTTTTGGTCTAGTGCTTCATTTAGAGTCTCTGTTTCCTTGCTAACTTTTTGTCTAGAGGATCTATCCAGTGTTGTCAAGGAGGTATTGAACTCCCCTGCTAAGATTGTATTGCTGTCGATTTCTCCTTGGAAGTCCTCCAGAAGATTTTTAATATATTTTGGTGCTCCTATATTGGGTGCATATATGTTTATCAAGGTTATATCTTCCTGTTGGATAGATCCTTTCAATATTATGTAGTGGCCTTCTTTGTCTCTTGTTATGGCCTTCATTTTGAAATCTATTTTATCAGATATGAGTATTGCTACCCCAGCTTTTTTTCCTTTCCATTTGCTTTGAAAATTTTTTTCCATCCCTTCACTTTCAACCTATGTGAGTCTTTTTTTGTGAGGTGGGTCTCTTGTAAACATATAAATGAGTCATACTTTCTTATCCAATCAGCTACTCTGTGTCTTTTTATGGGAGCATTCAATCCATTTACATTTAAGGTGATTATTGATATGTACTTATTTATTGTTATTTTAGTTTTGTTTTCTATTTAGTTTTCTATTTAGTTTAGGTTCTATTTTCTTCCCATTTCTCCTGCTAATTACAGCAGTCCTTTTAACATTTCTTGCAGTACTGCTAATTACAGTAGTCCTTTTAACATTTCTTGCAGTACTGGTTTAGTGCTAATGTATTCCCTTAGCCTTTTTTTGTCTGGAAAGCTCTTTATTTGACCTTCTATTTTGAATGAAAGCCTTGCTGGGTAGAGTAATCCTGGATTCAGATCCTTGTTTTTTATGACCTTGATTACTTCATGCCATTCCCTTCTGGCCTGTAGTGTTTCTTGTGAGAAGTCAGCTGAGAGCCTTATGGGGTTTCCTTTGTAGGTAACCTGTTGCTTATCTCTTGCCGCTTTTAGGATTCTCTCTTTGTGTTTAATTTTTGGCATTTTAATTACTATGTGTCTTGGTGTGGGCCTGTTTGGGTTCTTCTACTTGGAACTCTGTGTGCTTCTTGAACTTGAATGCCTTCTTTCTTCATCATATTAGGAAAGTTTTCTGTCGCTTTTTTTTTTTTAATGCATTCTCTATCCCTTGCTCGTTTTCTTCTTTTTCGGGGACTCCTATGATGCAAATATTTTTCCGTTTCCTGTTGTCCCACAGTTCTCTTAAGCTGTCTTTCTGTTTTTTAATCGCTTTTTCCTTTGGTTTTCTGATTGTTTGATTTTTTTCTACTGTTGTAACCCAGGAGATCGACCAAACTCAGGCACCGAAATGGGGTTTAATAAAAGGAGTTTATTGAGCTAAGTCCACAGGCACCTGCAGTATGTCGCACACAGAAGTAACTGCGGCCCAGGAGAGCTAAAATGGCTCCTTTTTATAGGATTTTGTAAGGGGGGTGCTACGTGTAAGCAAGCATGTTACAGAAGTGGAATTTAGCAGTTAGTTAATTACCTGTTACTCAGTTCCCCAGACATCTCAAAGGTCAAGATGTTTTCAATAGATTATCCCTGGCGCCGCCCAAGATTACTCAAGGGTTAGTTATTACCCCAGGGTTAGCGATTACTTAGGGATTAGTTAGTGAAGAATGTTCTTCAGTAAATGAGTAAACTGACAACCCCTTTGGTTGTCGTGAAGGTCTCTGGGAGTTTGGGTCAATGGCACTGAGTTATAACACTACCCTGTCTTCTAATTCACTGGTCCGGTCCTCAGCTTCCTCTACTCTGCTTTTTAAACCTTCCAATGTGTTTTTCATTTCTGATATGTCATTTTTTATCTCTTCTTGATGGTTTTTAATTTCCAGTTGGCTTATTTTCAGCGTCTCTAAGTCCTTACTCATGCTGTTGAGCTTTCTCAAGATCATGGCTCTGAATTCTAGCTCTGTTAACATGCCTAACTGCTCCACATTGATTTCATCTTTGGTGGAGGTCTCCTGCTCTTTCATTTGGCTTCTGTTTCTGTGTTTCACCATTTTGGCTCTCACAGTGGCCTTTGGAGCCTGTCAAGTTTTCCCTGTGGGTATTGGTGTTCTGATGTTTGTGGCTCCCTCTCCTGGGTTTAGATGAGCGAGGGAGGACCCATGTTAAACACCAATGTCAAGTCTTACTTTTCTGTTTAAAGTTGCTAGCCCAGGAAAGGTACTGTTATCCTCTAGCTTTTTGCCTGGAGGTTAGCAGTTGAGGTTACTTGATGGGTTTTGGGTTGTCAGTTGATTGAAAAACTCCCTCAGGTGCTCAGCATAAGGCGATTTCCAGAGGGTGGGGGAGATGCTGGTTGTTAATGAGCTTCAATTAGCACTTCAATGGCCCATGGGGTGGGGTTGAATCTCTGATGGAGGGGCTGCTGCCTCTCCCCAGAGCCCTGGGAAGGAGCAAGATGGCCACCGTCCTGTGTGGCAGCAACTCAGCAAAAGCCCTGAGTGCCCTCCAAATCCTGAGTGTCCCCACACAGCTCCAGTCCAGTCGGCCCTCCCTCTGCCAGAGCCCAAGGTGAGTGGCTGTTGCTTTTTTAGCCTCTGTCCCAGCTCTGCACTATGGAGCCACTTGGGACTTTAACCCGAGGGTGCCGCTCCCACCTAAGGCCCCTGCCGAGCTGCCGACCTTGGGCTTCCAGCCCCCATCTCACATCTCATGCCTTCGCAAGCCTACCAGTATCGAGTCAGTGTCCCTAGTTATATGGTCCTCGCAAGCTGCTTTTCTGTTGGCTTTTCCCATCGATTTGTCTGTGTTATAGTTGTAATTCCAATTTGGTTCTGGGAGATGGTCTGTGTAGCTTCCGTTCACTCCGCCACCATTTTGGAATCTTCCATTTAGTCATCTTAAGGCTGTAGCCACGTCCAGCTTCCCCAATTCCTAGAGTGGCTACTGAGGAGAAGAAAGAGAGGCCTACAAGAAAAGGAGGAAAAATGGCCCTTTTCTGGCGGGGATTTGAAGGTTTCTGGCTACCTCATCCTCAGTGTAATATAGAAACTGTGGGGCAAGGATTGCCATGATACATGGTTCCAGAGAGGTGGTGTCAATGTGGTTGGTTAAAGTGTGGTTACACCAAAAGGAAGTTCTCCGAGGACTTGTAAAGTCAGAGGTAATTTGATGAGTTTGATTGCATGTCGGGTGGGAGGTGTCCTTATAGTAGCATAAATTATAGGTATTATTTGGGGTGTATAAGGGCACATGGTCTAGGGAGAATGAGGAGGCAGGGTGGGTTTTAGAAGTGTTTAAGGGATATGAGAGTGGGACTGTGGCCATCGGTGGTTGGTCTAGAAAGGCACAAAGATAGCATTGAGAGGGCTTGACTTCTTGGGTTAGGTTTAGAATTAGGACTCCTTTTCTTATTATATTTAGCCATGCGGAGGGGTCTGTTTGTTGGAAAGGTGTTTAGTTAAGAAAGTTTCTTGGGTTAAGATTTTTTGGGTGAGAACTTCCAGTTTTGGGACCATCGTCCTTTGCTGCACCTACTTCCGGCTGATGGACATGTAGTATTTAGAGAATCCTCTTGTAAGTATTCCGTTTAGGCCTTTTTGTCATTTAGAGTCCCAGGCTGGTCCGATGCTGAGGACCCAGGGGGCAGTGGTAGAAGTGTATTTGCAGTGAGTTGTTTTGGTAAATATAATTGTGTCTCCCCAGTAGAAAGATGATGTTGTGCAAGGGACAGAGGTGGTGAGGTGTGGCAAGAAAGTCCTTGAGATAGCTGTAGGAGCAGAGCCTCATCCCTGTATAGCTTTGAATGTAGGATTGGTTTGCGATGAGTTTAAGAGCCATCGAACAACCTGTTAAGGGGCAATCTGTGGAAGCAATTATTTGGGAGGGAGGCCAGGTAGAGGAGACATTGAGAAAGAATCTCCAAACGTGTGGCTCAGGTCCAGAGCCTGAGGAAGAAAGTAGTGTGAGTAGGTAAGAGAGAGAAAAAGAAAGACATCCTCTAGGCGAGTAGAAAGAGAAGAAGAAAAGTCGGTTTTAAAGGGCTCAAATTCCTGGAAGGCTCCTTGCCAGGTGAGATCCTGGATCCAGGTGAGAAGTTCTACTTCCAGACTGCAGGGTCTGAATCAGGCGATGTGTTCCAAAATCTTAGTGAGGAAATAAAAAAATCATGCAAGGTAGAGGCTGTGCATTGCTAATTGAGAGTGTTGGTTATAGCGTGAGCTGTGAGTGAGTATGTTGTCTTGAGCGAGTCTCACAAGATAGTCTGGTCGTGTTCTTCTGCAATCAGTGGACATGAGGAAACTTTGAGGGATAGGGGACCTGGGGTGTGGAAAAATAATTTTTAGGACTCTATGGAGGGTATGGTTTAATATGTGAGAGATGTGTCCAGTGAAAGTCCCCTTCAATTTTGAACGCCATGGGAGTGGAGAGAATGACTGTGTGGGGGCCAGTCCAGATTGGCTGGAGAGGTGTTTTTCCCTGGGTTCATTTTCCTGGAGAGGTGTTTTTCCCTGGGTTGGTAGGAAAAGGTTGAGGTATGAGTTTATTTACCTCTGAGTGTAAATTGGACCTCATATAAGCCAGTACTGGAAAGTAATCTTCAATGGCAGGGTCGGGGTTAGTTAGAGGACTGTAGTCTAGGACAAAGGGCCTCCATACATTATTTCACAGGGGCTTAGGTTGAGGGGTTTCCTTGGCATGGCATTAATTCCCATCAGAGCTAGGGGGAGGAGCTGAGGCCAGGGAAGGTATAGCTCAAGAATGAGTTTGGTAAGGTGGTGTTTGAGAATTTGATTAGCCCGCTCTACTTTGCCTGAGGACTGAGGACAGTAAGGTATGTGTAGCTGCCATTTAAGTCCTAGATGAGTTGAGAGTGACTGGGTGATGTGAGAGATGAAGGCTGGTCCATTGTCTGATTGTAATGCTGAGGGGAGGCCAAACCAAGGAATGATGTGCTTGTTGAGGATTGTGGCAACCTGGCTCACATCCTCACGTTTAGTGGAAAATGACTCAATCCAGCCAGAGAAGGTGTCAACTAGAGTGAGAATGTATCTGAATCCCTTGTATTTGGGCATGTGGGTAAAGTCTATTTGCCAATTTTGTGCTGGCAGTTGTCCCCGGGTTTGGTGGGCAGGGAATGACTTGGGATGAATTTCTCCTTGAGGGGTGCAAGGGGTGCAGGTCTGGCAGGAGGAGGTTATTTTTTTTTTAATATTTTTGGGAAGTTGTTTCCTGTCAAGAAGGTGGAGATGTAAAGGAGTAGGTGTTGGTATCCAGTGTGGAAAGAATTATGTATGGATTGTAGGATATCCTCTGCCTGAGACTGTGGGAGTAGGAGTTTGTTTTCCTTTATATACCAACCATCCTTCTGAGGCAAGGAAGAGTAGGTGGCCTTTTTGGTGGTGGAGTATGATGGAGTATGAGAGGTCGGAAAATAAATGTGGGATCCTGGGGACTGAGTGGCTATTTTCTTTGCCACTTGGTCTGCTATGGTGTTTCCCGTGGATGTGGGGGAGGTGTTTTTTTCTGGTGTCCTCGACAATGGATGATGGCTATTTGGTTTGGCAATAGAGCTGCCTGAAGTAGGTTTTGTATGTAAGAATGGTTTTGAAGGGGGTCCTCTTTGGTTATGAGAAAGCCCCACTCCTGCCAAATAGCCACAGCCAAATGTAGGATGTGGTAGCAGTATTTTGAGTCAGTGTATATATTGGCTGCTTTGCCTGGAGACAGTTAGTGCCCTTGTGAGGGCAATTAACTCGGTCTGCTGGGAGGTCGTCCTGGGTGGTAATGATTGAGTCTCAAAAATAGTGTTGCCCAGTGATGATGGCATAACCTGCTCAGTAAATTCTTGTGATGTTTTAAGGGAACTTCCATCTATAAACAGGGTGAAGTCCAGAGTGGGGAGGGAGGTAGAGGTGAGGTGGGGAAAGGTCTTGGAAAAACGTGTAAGCATTTCAATACAGCAATGAGTGGGAGGTGAGGAGGAAGTCAGTAGGAGCATGGCAGGGTTTAGGCTGGAGCATTGGTGAAAGATAAATTCAGGGTTTTCAATGAAAATGATGTGGATTTGTTGTAAACGGGAGGGTGATAAGTGGGTTAGTGTCTTGTGAGACAGTAGGTCTTGAAAGTTGTGTGGGGCTCTAATAAGTACCCTCTGACCAAAGATAAGTTTTTTGTTCTCAAGGGCCAGGAGGGCCGTGGCCACTAAGGCCCTGAGGCAGGGTGCCCACCCCTTGCATGTTGGATCCAGTTGTTTTGAGAGGTAGGCTACCAGTGCAAAGGGTGGTCCCTTTTGTTTTCCAAGGACCCTGAGGGCGAGTCCTTGCTTTTTAGTAACATAAAGTATGAAATCTGAGTTTAAGTCTGAGAGGTGTAGGACCGGTGCCCAAAGGAGGACTTGTTTAAGTTTAGTAAAATGTGTTTGTTTAGGGAGTCCTGGGTCTAGTGGTTCTGAGAGCTCTCCTCTGGTTGCTTCATATAGGGGCTTTGCTAGGAGGCTATAATTAAGAATCCATGACTGGATGAGGCCCACAATTCCCAGAAAAGAAAGGAGCTCCTCTTTGGTTGAGGGAGTCAGTATAGAGGCAATGACATGTTTTCTAACAGTGGTGATAGCTTTCTTTCCCGAGGTCAGTTGTATTCATAAGTAAGTGACTTGAGGTAGAGAGAGCTGTACTTTGGAAGGAGATACCCAGTGGCCCAACTGGCCAAGGAAGTTGAGAAGCTGGATGGTATCTGACTGAGAGGCCTCCAAAGACGGGCTGCAAAGGAGGAGATTATCAACATATTGAATGATGGTGCTGTGGGGGAGGTTAAGCTTGTTAAGATTTGCTAGGGCCTGACCAAAAAAGTGGGGACTGTCCCAGAATTCCTGAGGTACAGCTGATTATGTTAGTTGCTGGGGGCACAGGGTGTCCAGGTCGGTCCAAGTGAAAGCAAAAAGATTCTGGGAATCTGGGTGTAGGGGGATGGTAAAAAAAAAAAAGCATCTTTGAGATCCAGGACAGTGAAGTGGGAGGTGTTAGCAGGAATGGTAGAGAGGATAGTATATAGGTTGGGTACTACTGGGATGATGGGGAAGACAGCCGAGTTAATAGAGTGTAAGTCCTGTATGAGTCGGTAGGTGCCGTCTGGTTTGAAGATGGGAATAATTGGAGTGTTGTAGGGGGAGTGTTGAGTGGGGATTAGGAGTTTTGAGGTTAAAAATTTGGAGATGAGGGGTTTTAGGCTCTGGAGATGTTTACGAGAAATGAGGTACTGGGGTACATTAGAAAAGAGAGAAATGTTTTTGAGATTAATTGAGATGGGGGTATGGTGTGTCTCTACAGAAGGCTGACTAGTATCCTAAACTTGGGGGTTAGCAATAGAGAGGGTATGAGAAAGGAAGTGGAGGGATTAGAAAAATCAGGGGTGTGGCTGTCATCCAGCAAGAGGAATATTTTAATACTTTGAGATAGGGTTGTAGGTATCTTTGGAGGGAAGAGTTGGAGGGTAGTATGGAATTTGCTTAAAATGTTCCATCCCAGCCCTGGCCGGTTTGGCTCAGCGGTTAGAGCATCCGCCTGCGGTCCGGAGAGACCCGGGTTCGGTTCCCGCTAAGGGCATGTACCTCAGTTGCAGTTTGTCCCCGGCCCTGGTTGGTCGTGCGGGTGGCAGCCACTCGATGTGTCCCTTTCACATCGATGTTTCCCTCTCTCTCTCTCTCTTCCTCTCTCTCCCTCCCACTCTATCTGTACAAAAAATGGAAAAATGTCCTCAGGTGAGGATTAAAAAAAAAAAAAAAATGTTCCATCCCAGAAGAGGGGTTGGACATTGAGCCATGACTAGAAATTGATGTGTAAATGAGGTTCCATCTAAGATACAAGTTATAGGAGGGGTAATAAGGGGGCGGGAGCGCCAACATGAGACTCCCACTATGAAGGTTTGAGAAGAGCTGAGAGGGCCATTAAATTCTGGTAGGGTGGAGAAGGTGGCCCTGGTGTCTATGAGGAAGGAGATTTCCCTACCTGCTATGCGAAGGTTTACTCTGGGCTCACTGTTGGTGATGTGTACTGGGGTCAGTGTCCCAGGGCCTTCTCAGTCCTCTGCCGCCAGTCCCAGAAAGTCTGTTACTGACCTTGATGGGGCGTTGTTGGGAAAGGTCGACCCAAATGCCCTTTGGCACTCAGGGCAATCAATTCCCCAGTGGCCCTCACAGTGACAGTGTGGGCAAGGCCCCATGGAGGGGCAAGGGTTTCAGCACTGTCTCACCCAGTGGCCTGTTTGTTTGCATTTGAAGCAGGGACCAGGAGGACTTGACTGAGGAGGTTGTCTCCTAGAGTCTCTGCCCTTCGGACCAGTGTTCCCTTGAAGGGCTCTTGCATAAGGTGGTTCTCCTGTTGTCTTTTCTGTTGCTCTTCCCTCTCCATTTCCTCCTGGTTGTTAAAGAACTTAAACGCAATATGTAAGAGCTCTCTGAGGTGTCTCGGGTTCATTCTAAAGTTTTTTGAGTTTGCATTTAATGTCAGGGGCAGATTGGGAGATGAAATGGGAATGGAGGAGGGTGGTCTCAGCTGGGGTGGTGGGGTCCATATGAGTGTATCTACAAAAGGCCTTGGAGAGTCATTCTAGAAATTCTCCTGGATTTTCTTGGGGCCTTTGAATGATTTCTTTGATTTTGTCATAATTGACGGCCTTATTGGCAAGTTTTTCTAAGGGCTAAAGAAGGTAGTCTATAGCGTCGACCTGCGGTCCCGAGAGGCCCGGGTTCAGTTCCCGCTAAGGGCGTGTACCTCGGTTGCAGTTTGTCCCAGGCCCTGGTTGGTCGTGCGGGTGGCAGCCACTCGATGTGTCCCTTTCACATCGATGTCTCTCTCTCTCTCTCTGTTCCTGTCTCTCCCTCCCACTCTACCAGAACAAAAAAGGAAAAATGTCCTCGGGTGAGGATAAAAAAAAAAAAGAAGAAGAAAAAGGTAGTCTATAAGACGGTCTCATTCCCTACGATTAGCATGGCCAATCTGATAGTTGCAGTTCGGGTCATTGGGGGGCACTGCTTCCTCCCCAGAGGGAGGTTATTATCCTGGGTATGTGCCTTATCTGCTACTTGGTCGGTCGCCCACACCTGATCCTTATCATGTGCAGAAAGGGAGGAAGTAAGGATGATAGAAAGATTGTGCCAGGTAAGATCATATGATTGAGTGAGGTATTGGAACTCCTTGATGTTGTGATTAGAGGAGAAGGAGCCAAGGCAGCGTTCAATTTGGGATAAGTCAGAGAGGGAGAAGGGGATGGCTATGCGGACTATCCCCTCAGCTCCTGCAACCTCACAGAGTGGATATAGGCTGGGATGGAGAGGCTTATGTGGATGGAGAAAGGGGAGGAATGTGGGGGAAGGCTCGTCTGGTAGAAGAGAAGAGGTATTTGGATAAGGCGGAGGTGGAGTGGTTGCTGCAGCAGGAGAAGGGGGTGTGTCTGGGGCAGGAAGAGGAGGAAAAGGAGTGGGGGCTGAGTGGTCTTGAGGGTCAAAAGAATCAGTCAAAGGCAGAGGGCTTTGGGATCAGGCCAGAAGGACTTGGTATGTGGAGCAGGTGAAACAAAGGTAAAGATGTGAGTGGAGAGAGAAGAAAGCCTGCACATAAGGAATTTCTGAGGCCTTGCCTGTCTGATGGCAGAAATTATCTAAGTCTCTTAGAATATGAAGTCAAAAGTGCCATTTTCTGACCATTGAGAGTTATTGTCGAGTTTATATTGCTGCCAGGCCATATTGCAGAGGAATATGAGTTTGTGGGGTCTCAAATCAGAGAGGCTGAGATTGTTTAGATTTTTCAGTAGACAGCCAAGGGGGCTTAAGAAAGGCGGTTTCGATTGAGATGACCCCATCTTGTAGAGAGGCAATGACAGGATAGGGCATTCTCATCTCTAATCAAGGCCTCAGGAGGACAAGCCTGTGGGAAGGACAGATCAAGAAGGAGTCATCACCCAGTTTGAATGTCTGAGTAGCAAGAGACCTGACTAGGTACCTAGATTTTGAGGCGAGAATGAGATGAACGGGCCACTCAGTAGATAGGAATGAGTCAAAATCGAAATCATACATAGGTGAAAATATAAGGGAGAAAAAAGGAGAGAAAGAGTGTGAGAGAGAGTGCTGGGGCCTAAAATTTGGAAGGTCCACCAGAGAGGGAAAGAAGAAATTCCCTACCTCCTGGTTCAGCAGGTAGGAAGGAGTTCGGGATGGGTTGGAGCTGGCCAATCAACCTAAACCACAGTCCACCCAGAATCTGGGAGTTAGCCCGGGTGAGCTGCCGCAGCCCACTGCTTCCCAGGTAGTAAGGGTGGTCTGTGCCAGGGATCGTCCAGGCTACCAAGCTCCCATCCCGGGCTTCAGCACCATTATATAAGAACGAGATGGTGCTGAGTAACCAGGAAGTGCAGGTTTATTGAGGGAAGTACCTGCCAGGCTGCCTCCAAGTAGAGCACAGCAGCCAGTTCATACAAACTAGGGGTTTTCAAACTGAGGTCTGGGGTGGGTGGTTGCCCTGCTGAGGAGTCAAGGTCGTCCTTGATTGGTCGGGGCTGGGGTCTTTTTGAGAGTTGTTCTTCTCATTGAGTGGCTGTTTAGGTTTGGGTGGGGGTTTCAGGATACTGTTCCACCTGGCCAGAGTAATAAACTTTGGTTTCCTGGAATAAGGGGCTTGGGGCAAGGTTAAACAATAAGAGGCTGGGGGTAGTAATATGGAAGTTAAAGTTAACAAGTGGCACCCAGCTTGAGACAGCTGCCCACATATCTAGTGTTGTGAGGGGTTTTCCAGTAAGACAGCATGGGGTTGGGATTTTCTAAAGATCAGTGACTTTATATGCAAGTCTTTAACAGCTGCTGAAAATAGCTCAATGTTCCATATTGTAGCAGAAGCTCTTGCGGCTTCTAAGGGACATGCAGGAGCACTTCCCATGGTTCCCTAAGGAGGGCATGTTTGATTCTGATGTGTGGTTTGAAGTAGGGGAAACTTTTAGGGTGCACAAAGATTTAGGGTGTAATCTTTCTGCTTTGAACCTTCTTTTATGGTGACTGGTATTTTCAGCATTGCAGCAGCTAACTAAGGAAATCAGTCCCAGCAGCACAATTGTTCCAATCTCCCTATGGAGGAGACTCTGGAAGCGACCACCCCAACATGGCCAGCAAAAAAGAAAAATTCTCTTCCCCTTCTTCCACCTTTTGTGGAGGATTCCTCATTCTTTCCATGCCCAGCAATGGAGGGCTGTCTGAAAGAGGCCAGGGAAGCTTGAGGTTTTGGATATTTCCCGGCTATAATATGGCCAGGTCAACAACCTGTGCATGAACGCTTGTCCTGTCGGGGTTTTTTGTTGTTGTTGTTTTTATTTATTCTCACCCTGTTATGGAAAAGACTCAGATAGAACACCAGAGGAAGCAAAGAGGTTCTTTTATTCACGCATGTGGACCCAGAAGAGGCAGTCTCCAAATTCTGGACCCCGAGTTGCAGGGCATGCCTAGCTTTATAGTGGGCTGGGCAGACATTCTTTAGATGCAAGAGCAGTAAGCAGCTTACAGAAGCAGGAAGCAAAAAGGTCTGGTTATCTCTAAAAGGCAAAAGGGTCTAGTTATCTCCTGGATACTTGCTTTTTCTAAAATGGTGGTTTACTTTTTCTATCAACCCAAGGACATTTTCCATTTATCCTCAGATAGAGCGAGAGGGAGAGAGGGAGGAAGGGAGAGAGAAACATTGATGTGAAAAAGACACATTGAATGGTATCCACCCACACGACCCCAACTGGGGCCAGGGACAAACTGCAAATGAGGTACATGTCCTTAGCAGGAGCCGGACACTAGACTCTCGGGTCCATGGGTCAATGCTCTAAGGGCTGTTCTATCAAGTTTTTAAAGAATTCAGGCAAAGCCTAATGGAAAATGGTTTGCAAAGTTCCTTTACTATAGGACTGTTAGAGGAAATAGCTGGCAGTTATCAGATGATTCCCTGGGATTGGATGGTGCTCATAAAAAGTGTTGATGCCAGCCCAATTCACACTGTGAAAGTTAGGATATCTGGAGGAAGCCACACAGCAGACAATGGAAAATCTTGGAACAGGGATTCCTATTGGACAAGACATGTTACTAGGGCAAGGAAACTATTTAGACCCCTGAGTACAGGCAAAGCAAGATGCTAGATTGCTTCATCAGGTCTCATATTTATCTACTAAAGCTTGGTGCCAGGAACCAGCCTGGAGAGCAGAGTCCCTGACTTCGAGTGGTGGAAATGAAGACAATGACATAGATATGGGATCAGGAGGACTGTCCTCAGCAGGATCAGCCTCGATATGCTTTATTACATGCCTTTTATACCTTACAGCAAAAGTTTAGTGTTATAAGAAAATAGGATAATCTTGATATAATGCCCAGGGCTACAACAATGCTGTATAGAATTTGTTTGCCTTGCAGATAACAGGAACACCCAGTCTGTTATCTCAGGTATTTCAAGGTACATTGGGTCACACTTAGCCCTGAGCTGCACAAACACAATGCAAGCCTAATTCCTTGAGATTGTGGGAAAGGTCGAGTCTGACTCAAGACCTCCAGACTCTGTGGACTCTGTCAGACACGTAGCCAGATCCTAACATCTCCCCCTTCTTTATTTTTTAAATGCAGTCAGTAAATTCCTGTTTGCAGCTTGGAGATGTTCTGCATTCCTGCCTGGAATGTTCTGCAGACTGGGAACAGACATAAGAATATTACCACAATGGTAGCAAGATTATCCCCAAATATAAGTCTAGATTAGCTACCAGTTTTCATGCACTTCTTTGTATGTGACCTTGCTGTGTAACCAACATGCCTTCTATAAAACCTCACAGAGTTTCCGCTAGTTGATAAATTGATATACCCTGGGGTTTATCCCTTGACCAGTCATATAGGACCTCTCCTGTCCTTTCAATAGGGTGCTGTACAGCCAATCCATAGTGGCATTGTCTCCATCCTGGATAAATTTTAAATACATGTGTAGCATTTCCACAAGGGGGAAGGTTAGGGGGAGTTATTGCTCCTCCAAGCTTCTACCCCTGGAGAGAAATCTAGTCATGGAAATACTCCATTCTTTCTGTTGAAATGTTCCATAACTTTCTCCAGAAGCATTAAATGATCCATAAGTCATCTTATGGTCCTTATGCACTTTCACATACCCAGTAGTCTGTTTCAGAAAAACACATAGGCAGCTGAAGAGATTTTTCTGTATCATTAAATCCTCCAACCCATTGGGGCGTGAGATTGTCTGCAGATGGAAAGCCTAAGATTTCCATGTTTGATACAAAAACAGGGACTGTGGGATCATCCCATTCCACAGCCCTAAGCAAAAGAGGATTAGGCACATAAGGCCAATAAGTCTGTTCAGTGCAAAGTCCCATTACCTGGTTGGAGATTAGAGCCAACATCATTAGGAATGTAGAGAATGGTCAATAGAGCCTCCTCTAGCAACCAGGTGACTTTCACTTCCTGTGTCAATCTCTTGATCTGATCAGAGGTTAGAATGGCAGCCTCCCATGTCCCTCTTGACCCCTGAGGATGAGTGCAAGGGTATGGTTGCAGAGCACAAATGCTCAGATGGTGCATCTTGGTTAAATCCACCAGTTCCATCCTGTCAGATGAGTCACTCTGGGACCCACCACAGATTTGGTTGATTCCTAGAAAAAAAAAAACAAATATAACCTTGCCCCCAGATTAATACTGGGTCTGGTCCTTGCCGCTTGTCAGTTAGGGGATCTTTCCGGTGGACTTCAGTGTATTTACCAGAGAAAGAACGCCAATACCTTTCGGCCACAGAGTGTCCTGATGCGTCCAGATTTAAAAATTAAGAACATAGAAAGCTAGGTTTAAGATATCATTGGACATAAGAGGGCCATACTCCCCTTTCTTTACTTTTTTAATTTGAGTCTTAAGAAACTGATTGGCTTGTTTGATAATGCCTTGCCCTTGGAGATTGTATAAAATGCCTGTGGTGTGGGAGATTTTGAATGTCTGGCAAAAATGCACATAACTTTTACTAGTATAGGCAGAGCCATTGTCTGTTTTTATCATGGCTGGAATGTCTGGGACAGCAAAACAAGTCAGTATGTGACCAGTGACTTGTGTAACATTTTCTCCTGTCCTAGCAGTAGTAACCAAAATTTCTAAGTATCAGTAGTGACCTGCATATAACATTGCATTCCAAATTCAGGGATATGGGTAACATCAATTTGCCATAATTTTCCTGGGAGCAACCCACAAGGGTTTATACCATATTCAGGTACTGGAGGCAAATACTCAGGACATGCAGGGCATGCTTTAACTACTTGATGAGCAGCTTCACGGGTAATATTAACTTGCCTTCTTAACCCTGATGAGTTTTGATGATGAATAGCATAAGAAACTTTAGCTTGATTAATTGCAGAGGCAACAAAATATGTCCCCCGTGTTAAGGCATCTGCTTGCGCATTCCCTGCTGCTAAGAAACCAGGTAGGCTGGAATGTGCTTGAATATGACCAATAAAACAAGGATGTTGCTATTGTTAAATTAATTGCTGTAAATTTAAAAACATGGCAATAACTGTAGAAGGGTCACTTTCAGTAAGAAGAGCTGTTACTAAACCTCTCATTAGGGAAACAATATATTTTGAATCTCTATACAGATTAAAGGGCTGCAATACTTCTTTAAATACTGCTAATACTGCTTTTAGCTCTGCTCATTAGGCTGAGCTATGTGAGGTCTGCAAAATATAACCTTGCCCACTAACAACATATCTAGCAACCCCAGTGGTAGAGCCATCAGTGAACACCAGCGCAGCATCCACAATAGGCTGCATTTGGATAATTTTGGGAAATATAACTGGATTTTGGATGAATAACTGTAGGAATTTATTAGCTAGGTAATGACAATCCATTTGTCCTGTAAAACCAATTAATGCCAATTGCCAGCGTTCCTCGTTTTGCCACAATCATTGTTGCTGCTGACTGGTACAAGGTACAATAATAAGAGGAGGCTCTGTGCCAAATGATTCAATGGCACTTTTTCTTCCTTGCATGAGGAGCTGAGCAATGGAATTAGCATAAGGGGTGATCACCTTTTTTCAAGAGGAGGAGAGATGAATCCATTTTATAGGACCTTGTTGCCCAAACAATCCTGTAGGGAGGTATACAGTGGGAAGGATAAGGAATTGAACTGCCTGGATAGCTATGGCATCTTCTACTACTTTTAATGCTACCTTTCCTTTATTGGTTAATTGACAAGGACTAGTTGGATTAGAGTCTTTTTTTTAATATGTCAAAAAAGGGGTTTTAATTATCCTGTAGTAATACCCAGGGAAGGCCTTAACCAATATATCTCTCCCAGTAATTTTTGAAAATCATTTAAGGTTTGTAAGTGATCTGTTCTAAACTGAAATGTTGAGGTTTCATCCTTTGTTCTTCAATTACTTTTCCTAGATAATTATACGGGGCTGTTTGTTGCACCTTTTCAGGTGCTAAGATTTATCCATGTTGCTGCAATTGTTCCTGCAGGGGAGCATAAGTATTTAGCAACAGAACAGGATCTTCATGTGTGAGTAATATGTCATCCATATAATGAATAACAAGCATAAGCTTCTAAAAAGGCAGTTCACATGCCAGTGATGGCCACAGCAACAAATTTTTGACATAATGTAGAATGCTCCCCATACCCTGAGGCAGGACCTTCCAGTGATATTTTTGCATAGGTTCTTTAAAATTAGTTGAGGGGACACTGAAGGCAAGTTACTCTTGATCTTTTGGATGTAATGGAATGGTGAAAAACAATCCTTTAAATCAATTACAATAAGATGAGATTCCTTAGGAATAGCTACAGGTGAGGGAAGGCCTGGTTGCAAAGGTTCATAAGCCGTATGGTCTTATTAACTGCTCATAAATCTTGCAGCAATCTCCATTTTTCAGATTTTTTTCTTAATTACAAAAATCTCCATTTTCCAGAGATTATTAGAGGATTCTATGTGTCTTTGCTCCAGCTGTTCCTGCACCAGCTTGTATTTTTTCTGAGGTTAAAGGCTACTGCTCCACCCATACTAGATCATTTGTTAACCAAACTATTGGGTCTGCAGTAAGGGGAGGCAGAAATAACAGTGACCCTTGCTATAAATTTTGCTCATATCCTAAATCTCATCTATTCTGATTACCTTTAGGCTATATAAGGACTTCCCTGCCTTGACCATGCTTGCCCAGTTCCTCTCCAGGTAGATATCCTTGATCTAACATTTCTTTAGCTACTTTCTTTTTAGGACTCTAAATTAATACTCCCATTTCTTACAGTATATCTCTTCCCCACAGGTTTACTGGGAGTAATGGCAAAACATATGGTTGAAATTGTCCTGTCTCTCCTTCATCATCTTGCCAGGTTAAAATCTGCGAACTTTGTAAGGGAGAGTTTGTTTGTCCTATTCCTTGAAGAGTGGTCATAGCTGAGGTTACTGGCCATGAGTCAGGCCAGTGACACTGACTTATTACTGATACATCAGCCCCTATGTCTAAGAGCTCTTTAAATTTTTTCCCACTGATAGTTAATTCTGATGGTTCTTTCTGGTCATTGAGAACAAATAGCTTGCACCCAATATGTTGCATCATGCTGAATCCATGTGACTCCCTAGTTTGAGATAATAGAGTTTGTCCTGTAACTTTAAGAGGAACTAACACTAGTTGTGCAATTTTCATCCCTGCTGTAATAGTTATAATGTCTCTAGGAGCTGTACACATGACTTTAATTTTTCCTGTATAATCATTATCTATGACTCCAGGTAACACCTGCAAGCCCTCTACTTCTTCCTAATAATAGCCCTATAGTCCCAGAGGGCAGAGGCCCATAAGTTCCAGTAGGAATAACTTGGGGGTCCCATTTCAGGAGTTAATACAAAGTACGAGGGGGCACTGATGTCCAGTTCTTCACTCCCTGGGGTGGCTCGGTAAAGGTCCTGTACCCCTTGCCTGCCCAGTAGGCTTGCGACATGTACACTGACATTGCCCTGATTGTTTGCAGGGGCCAAGGCTGCCCCCATCAGGAATTTCCCCGCTGTTTAAGAGGATTCCCATCTTTGTCTGTTTTTGACCTACATTCATTAGCCCAATGCTTTCCCTTTTGGCATTTTGCACATAAGCCAGGTGAGCATTGATAGCTACCCTGTACATGATTATTGACCCCCCCCCCTTTCAAGTGACATTCCCTGCTAAAATGACCTTTCTTTCCACAGTTGTAACATTTTCCTCTTCCTTTTTTTTTCTTTTTTGCTGCTGTTGTATTAGCCCTTGCAAAGCAGCTGCAAGGGTAAGACCCTGAATATGGGAGAGACAAAATCTGCACATAACCTGATATAATCATCTATATCTCTCTTTTTCCTCCATGGTCGAATAGCTGCTTGATAGCCAATTGAGTAGTTAAAATATTGCCTGCTTCCTCATCTGTAACTATTCTTCCTATGGCCTATGCTAGTCTAGCTACAAAATCAGTGTATGGTTCATCTGGCCCTTGTCTGATTTTTGATAGTTTCTCTGTCTTTCTTGTAGTAGGTAGAGCCCTCCAGGCCCATAGTGCTACAGCATTAATAGTCTGATATGTTTCCCCCAGAAATACAATTTGAGCATTATTAGTAATATTTGCCCCTCTCCTACTAATATTTCATAAGTAATGGAAATATTGTCAGCCTGATTGCAGTGGGCAGCTATATAGGCCCGATCATAGTGTTCAGCTTTCCAAGTCAAGTAATCCCTCCCATAAGACAGGCTTTAGCTAATGTTTTCCAATCATTAGGAATAAGTGCCTCTCCTGAAATTCCTTCTAAAACTGCTAGAGTATAAGGCACCATGGGTCCATATTGGGCTCCTAATGTCTTCGTAGATAGAGGAGAATATGACCTTTGCACTTGATCAGAATTATTACGATCATGTGCTTCTACTACTGGGAATAAGTGAAATCCCAAATCCCACACATCCTCCCCTTGTTCCTCTGCTCGCACTAGAGCTCACTGCAGTGACGAGGGACTGTCCCCAGTAGTCATAATACTCCCACTTCCTTTGGAGGGGAAATAAGCAGGAGCAGGCTCAGGAGCAATAGGAGCAGAGGGATAGGCCTCAGTATATGAGGGCCTTTTTAGGGACTGTACCAACTGAGTAAGCTGCCCCATAATATCTATAGGGGGCTTCTCCAAGCCATCGTTATTATAATGAGCTGCAGCATTATCTAATTCCTCCTGATCGTTGGGGTTTAATTCCTTCATATCCCATTCAGAATCATTTTCTTCATTCTCTGTCTTCAGAAGCTTTTCCACTTCTCTTGGGGATTACTCAGCTTCATGAGTGGGGTCCAACGAATCCCTCACTAAACTTCACAGGGACAATGTATCTATAGAAATTTTGTCTGGGCTGTGAGCAGTATACCATTCTCTTAAATTTTCTGTAACCTTCATCCATGTTTTCAAGTTAACCATTCCTTCCTCTGGAAACCAAACACAAACCTGTTCAATAAACTTTAAATATTTAAGTATTTGCTCCTCAGATACCTTGGCTCCCCTTGCCTGGAGCATAGACCAAATTAACTGCACAAAAAGGCACTGAAATGACCCTGCTTGTCCCATTTTCTTTTACTCCTAACTATTTAATCTATTGCTCCTCTTTTTCCTTTTCTTACTGCATGTCCCACATTAGAAAAGTTTTTCTTTTTTTTTAAATTCATCTTTATTGTTAAATGCATTGCAGATGTTTCTCCCATTTATTCCCATTGACCCCCTCCTCCCCATTCCCACCCTCTTCTGTCTTACCCACACTATTGTCGGTGTCCATCGATTATGCATATATGCATAGAAGTTTTTTGGTTTATCTCATCCCACCCTCTCTCCCCCTTTCCCTTTGAGGTTCATCAGTCTAACCACCAATTTGTACTTATTAATTCCTTTATTTGCTTCACCCAGCTCCCCAGCCCCCACCCATCTGGCAAGCAACAAAAAGTTCTCTGTACCTATGAGTCTGTTTCTGTTCTGCTTGCTCATTTTGTTTGTGGATTCAATTGTTGATAGATATGTATTAATTGCCATTTTATTGTTCATATTTTTGTTCTTTGCCTTCAAGAAGACCCTTCAACATTTTATATAATACTGTTTTGGTGGTGATTAACTCCTTTAGCTTTTTCTTGTCTGGGAAGTTCTTGATATGTCTATTAATTCTAAATGATAGCTTTCCAGGATAGAGTAATCTTTGTTGTAGGTAGTTACTTTTCATCACCTTGAATCTCTCTTGCCACTCCTTTCTGGCCTGCAAAGTTTCTTTTGAGAAATCAGCTGACAGTCTTATGGAAGCTTCTTTGTAGGTAACAAACTGCTTTTCTCTCACTGTTTTTAAGATTCATTCTTTGTATTTAACCTTTGGTATTTTGAGAATGATGTGTCTTGGTGTGGACCTCTTTGGGTCAACTTGTTGAGACTCTCTGTGCTTCCTGGACTTATGTGTCTGTATCCTTCACCAAGTTAGGGAAGTTTTCTGTCATTATTGTTTCAAATAGGTTTTCAATTTCTTGTTCTCTCGCTTCACCTTCAGGCACCCCTATGATGTGAATGTTGGCAGGTTTAAAGTTGTCCCAGAGGCTCCTTACACTATCCTCATTTTTTAGATTTTTTTTTCTTTTTGCTGTTCTGGTTGGGTGTTCTGCTTCCTTATATTCCAAATTGATGGTTTGCTTTTTGGCTTTACCTACTCTACTATTGATTCCCTGTGAATTATTCTATATTTCAGTTAGTGCATCCTTAACTTCTGACTGGCCTTTTTTTATGTTGTTGATGTTTTCAGTAAGTTCCTCAGAGGTCTCCTTAAGTTCCTTGAAGGTCTTACTAAGTCCCTTGGATATCTTACCAAGTTGCCTGAGCAACCTTATAACCTGTGTTCTGAATTCTGCATCTGTTACATTGCTTACCTCCATTTTGTTTAGTTCTTTTCCTGGAGTTTTGTTCTTTTCTTTTATTCGGGATATGTTTCTTTGTTTCCTCATTTTGGCTGCTTCTCTGTGATTGTTTCTATGTATTAGGCTGAGTTGCTATGCCTCCTAGGCTTTGTAGGGTGGCCTACTATTGTAGGTGTCCTGTAGAATCCAGTGGCACAGTCTCCCTGATCACCCCAGCTGGACCCTCACGGTGCACCCCTAGTGTGGACTGTACACCCTTCTCTTGTAAATGAGTCTTGATTGCTGTTGGCACATCAATGGGAGGGGTTTACTCAGGCTAGTCAGCTGCAAGGACTGGCTGTGCCTACTAGCCACTACTTTGGAAGATCAGTTGTGTAGGGGCCCACCACACAGAGCAAGACTTACTTCATCAGGGCTATGGTAGCCACTGAGTTCACTCATTGAGTGTGTCACTTGTGGAGGTGGTGGGATGGTGGTGTTTTGATGTGGTCTGAAGCTGTCTACTCATGTGCTGGCTCTGGGGCAAGGTCAGCTACTGCCTGTTTCATTCAGGGCCACCCGGCATAATATACAGAGTGATCTGCAGATGGCTGCTTTTTGTGCTGGGCTTGGAGGGGTCCAGAAAAAGCCAAGTTGTGAACCAAGGATGGCTGCTTTTAATGCCAGGACTGGGCCACTTAACAAGAGGTATGGGGCTCGCTGAGACCAAATACTTCTTGTTTGAGAGATTTTAGGAAACTGAAGCAGGATCAAAGACAGGCCAATCCTATGGTAAAGCCTTTGGAAACAACTTGGGTGGGCCCGAAAGTTGGATGTGACAGGGCCTCAGGGAATCACTAGGGCAGGGAAAACAGTTTGAGCCAGTTTGCTGGAGTCCCAGATATAGCGGCAGTCTTCCTGCCATGTGGGAAAAGTGAGCCAGTTTGCTAGAGTCCCAAATATGGTGGCAGTCTGCCTGCCCTGTGGGAAAAGGGCTCACCAAAGAAACAAGGGCATCCACCAGCACGTCTGTCCAGGAGAAAGCTGCCCCTCCAGCACTTGTTCCAAGGCCAAACAGCTCAGTTGTTCCCTGTTCTCTGGTGCCCCTCAAGCTGCCTTTCCTCAGAGCTCAGAGGGAGCGGGTCTTAATAAGTCTGTGCACAGGTTTTTTAAGAGGAGCTGCCTGGGGCTTCCACAGCCACAGCCTCCCTCTGCCTCAGTCCCTGCTGTTTTTTCAGCCAGAAGTTATGGGGACTTTTCTTCCTGGCATTTGGACCCTGAGCTGGGTGCCTGGTGTGAAACAGGGACCTCTTACTCCTCAAGCAGGATCTTCACAGCCAAAGTGTCTCTCCTGATTTTTATCTGCCACACATAGGTGTGGGACCTGCCCATCCATGCCTTCCCCTCTCCTACCAGTCTTGATGTAGTGGCTGCTTTAATTTCATAGTTGTAGGACTTCTATTCAGCTCAATTTCAGGTGATTGTCAATGATTGTTGTGTTGTAGTTTCATTGTAATTTTGATGTGGTTGTGGGAGGAGACAATATTTTATTTACCTATGCCATCTTGACCAGAATTCCGCGTTTGCCTTCCTCTATGAGATATATATCTCATGGAAATTATACCCATAGTAACAATTTTACTATGACATTGAGTACCAATCATATTGATTCAGTAATGATTTGCACCTCTCACCCATATGTTCTTCACTGCCTCTTCTTTATCTCTGAAAGTAATAATAGACTTAACATTTCTGTTAATCAACCTTATTATCTAAGCTGCATTACTCATGAAAAGATTACTATGCTTAATATTACTAACATTATTCCTATGTGTTGTAGAGCAGAAGTATGGATACCAATAAACCTTACTCAACCATGGGAAAGTGAATCTGGCATAGCACAATAAGCTGAAGTATTTGGACACCCCCATAATAGGTTTATTGGGTGGCTAATAGCATTCAGCATTTCATCTATCCTCATTGCTGCTACTAAAACTGTTTCAGTCACTGCCTTGACAGAATCAATTCAAACAGCACAAACAGTGGCTAAAGTAATGACCAATGTTACTAAAGATATGACTTCCCAGACAGAAATTAGTCAAAAAATTCTGACTCAATTAAATGCCTTAGAGGCAGTTGTATTATGGCTAAGAAAGTGTGAGGAGGCCTTAGCCACTTGCTCTACATTACACTGTGATTGGAAATTAAGTCATATAGTATGTGTGTAACTTCATTGCCTTGGAACACCACCTCTCACAATTGAACAGTAGTCAAGCAACACTTACAAGGAGCTTTTGCTAGCAACTTTAGAGGACAAGTAGCTAATCTAAAAAAGGCTCTGGAAACACAGTTAGCAGATATATAACAACTTGCTCAACAAAATGTTTTAAAGACAATCTCAGATAATGTCCAATGGCTCAATCCAACACACTGGTTTCAGGGTTTCAATCTTAGAATCTGGATTTTTACTGCTATTGGTTGTTTATGTGTTTGTGTTAGCCTCATAGTACTTCAGGGACTCTAGTGAATGGTGTCCTCTATGCAGAAAACTGAAAAGCAAATGATGATGCTTCTGACCACTGTAGCCATGCTGATTTCTCAATTACAAGAAAACAAAAAGGGGGGAGATATAGGGATGAGGGTTTGGTGGTTGAACAAAATGTAACCTTGTGATATGCATTCTCTCATGACCTGGCCAGCCTAGGACCAAAGTGTATGTGTGGACAGATAGGTTTGCCTGGAGGGCAGGAAGACCACCCTCTTTGAAACTGTATGTTTTGTTTGCATGTGAATAGATAAGGTTTGCATGTCAAAGGGTTGGAAGATTGCCCCAAGAGGATAATGGGTGAGGAAGCCCAGGTAAGGATGGATTTGTGGGGTTTTTTTTATCTTTTTTTATAATGCTTCACTATAAAAAATAAGAGGCAGGCCTTGGCTGTATGGTCAGCAGAGACACCATCTCAAGGAAATAATTACCTAAATCTACATGTAACCTGGGGAACCACTTTGCAAATAAATTGGGCTGCATCCAGAGATCTGGAGTGTGATGCTCCTCCTCACTTCAACCAGTGTATTCTTGTAGTTCATTGCATTGTACCAACCCCCAGCAGGCCAAGAGAGATGGCAAACCATTGAATTGGAATATGAGAAAGCAAAAAAACACTCAATCAGAACAACATCAACAAAAAAATTCCAAAAGAATGAGGACAGTGTAAAAAGCCTCTGGCACAACTTTAAGGGTACCAACATTTGCATCATGGGAGTGCCAGAAGGAGAAGAGAGTGAGAAATTAAAAACCTATTTTTAAAAATGACAGAAAACGTCCCTAACTTAGTGAAAAAAAAACAGACATGTAAGTCCAAGAAGCACAGAGAGTTCCAAACAAGAGGAACCCAAAAAGGTTCACACAAAGGCACATCATCGTCAAAAATCCAGAGGTTAAAGACAATGAGAGAATCTTAAAAGCAGCAAGAGAAAAGCATTGAATTATGTACAATGAAGCTTCCATAACTCTGTCAGCTGATTTCTCAAAAGAAACTTTGCAGACCAGAAAAAAGTGGCAAGAGACATTCAAAGTGATAAAAAGCGCCCTGTCCGGTTTGGGTCAGTGGTTAGAGCGTCGGCCTGCGGTCCAGAGAGACCCGGGTTTGGTTCCCACTAAGGGCATGTACCTCGGTTGCAGTTTGTCCCCGGCCCTGGTTGGTTGTGAGGGTGGCAGCCACTCGATGTGTCCCTTTCACGTCGATGTTTCTCTCTCTCTCTCTCCCTCCCACTCTATCTGAACAAAAAATGGAAAAATGTCCTCGGGTGAGGAAAAAAAAAAAAACAAAACAAAGTGATAAAAAGCAATGACCTACAACCAAGATTACTCTATCCTGCAAAGCTGTCATTTAAAATTGAGGGACATAAGAAGTTTTCCAGATAAGAAAAAGCTAAAGGAGTCCATCACCACCAAACCAGTATTATATGAAATGTTGTTTGACAACCAGTTAGGGTCTGAATAGCTCCTGTGTTCCTGAACCTTGAGGATACATCTTTCCCTGTCACCAGGGCAAAAGGTGCTGAGGTGAAATGTGGTGAATCCTTTACTGTAAGATGGCAGCATGCAGAATCAGATGAAGGGTGAGTGTGTGAGAGTGTAAATGAGTGTGAGAGACGGTGTGAGTGGATGTGAGTGTGGACAACCAACCTTGAGCAGTGCAGAAATGAGGGGCAGAAGGTTCCTGTGCCGTGGATGGAAAGAAGCCAGCTACTGCAGTAAGCAGCTCATCAGCAAATTTCTCCCTGTGGGGCCAGGAGGCCCCACCATTTTGGAAAATCTCCAGTCTTCTTTGGGAGGAGGAAGCAGAGAGTGACTAGAGCCAAGCAACCTGAGTCCACCAGAGCACCTTGAACCATCAGACCAGTGGATCCCACTGTATCAATGCAGACCAGCACACAGTGATGGTGCTATCGAGGTGCCTCCTGGGGTAGCCACAACCAGCCAGGAGCCGAGCACCATCCCCCACAGCAGAAGCCTGATCAAAGCCCACAGCAGCAGTGACTAGTCAGGAGTGGAAGACTAGTCAAAGAGCAGCTGAAGCTCAGGAGCTAAGACTCACCCCCAGCAGCACTAGCAGCAGCTTGAGAACCCAGCACCTTTTCCCACAGCAGCACTAGTGCCAGTTTGGGAGCTCAGCACCTTCCCCCACAACAGCAGTGATGGGGCATAAGTGGAGCCCCAACCCCAACAGCAGCTAAGGCTCAGGAGAGGACATCCATCCCCAGGCAGCAGCAGCACAGATGGGCAGCTAAGACTCATCTCCGGGGCATCAACAGAGGCTAATCAGGAGAGGTGCCTCAGCCCAAGTGACAGCAAGGCTCAGGAAGCCAAGACCTGCCCCTGACAACTACAGCAGTAAATTTGAAGTGGAGCCCCTCTCCCCAGCACCAACATAGTCCCAGGAGCAGAAAATCCTTAGCCCCCAACAGCAGCAGAGAATTGGGAGCTGACAGCATCCCCTGGCAACAGCAGGAGCAGTAGCAGTGCAAACTGGGAGCTGACACTTGCCCCCAGCAGCTACTGATCAAGAGCTGACCCACCAGGCAGCAGGTACCCCAGCAGAACACCAGTAGGACCCACAAACTTCAGCAACATACCAGTGGGACTCATGAACCCTAGCAGGGTACCAGTGGAACCCATGTACCCCAGAAGAATACCAGTAAAACCCACGCACCCAGCAGCATGCCAGCAGGACCCCATGCACACAAGCAGAACACCATGGAACCCCATGCACCTCAGCAGGACCCCAGCAGGACCCACACACCCCATCAGCACACCAGCTGAACCCATGCACCCTAGCAGGATACCAGTGTGACCCATAAACACCAGCAGCATAGCAGAAAGACCCGTGCACCTCAGCAGTGCACCAGCTGGACCCACACACCCCAGGCAGCAGAAGCACAGGTCAGCAGCTGAGACCCATCCCCAGCGGCATCAACAGAGGCTGATCAGTAGTGGTACCCCAGACCAAGCAGCAGCAAAACTGGGGAGCCGAGACCTGCACAACAGACCAATTCCAGCCACCAGTTGTTAATCCTCCAGGACCAACATCAGGCAAGAGGTGCCATACATGAAAACAGTCTAGGAGGCACAGCACCTTATTTGATATATACCAACCTGCCTACACATTCCAACATCTCTCACCAAGCCTAGAACTACTAGATTGCTAAAATGATGAAACAAAGAAACAAAACCCAAATGAAAGAAAAAGAGAAATCACCAGAAAAGGAACTACAGAAAATGGAAGAAAGCAACTTGCCAGATAAAGAATTCAAAGCAATGAGTTTAAGGGTGCTCAAACAATTTAGTGAGAACTACAAGCAACTTAATAAGAATTATGAAGACCTCAGTGGGAACTATAACAGCTTAAAAAAAAAAAAAAAGAGGTAGAAGCTATGCATAAAAATCAAGAGAAAATAAAGAATGACATAGCTATTGTAAAAAAAATAATAATAATACCTTAGAAGAGTTCAATAGTAAATTAGAAGACACTGAAGACTGAATCAGCGACTTAGAAGACAAGATAGAATAAAACACCCAAATAGAGCAGCAAATGGGAAAAAAATTAAAAAGCAGGAGGAGAGTTTAAGGGAGCTGTGGGACAATACAAAACATAACAATATTCACATCATAGGAGTACTGGAAGGAGAAGAATCAGAGAAAATAGAGAACCTATTTGAAGAAATAATGACAGAAAAATTCCCTAAACTGGTAAAGGAAAAGGTCACACAAGTTTAGGAAACACAGAGTCCCAAGCAAGATAAACCGAAAAAGACCCAAGCTAGACACATCATAATAAAAATGGCAAACATTAAAGACAGAAAGAATCTTAAAGGAGCAAGAGAGAGACAGAAAGTTACTTACAAAGGTGCTTTCATTAGACTGTCAGCTGATTTCTCAATAAAAGCACTGCAGGCCAGAGGGAGTGGCATGAAGTGTACAAAGTAATGCAAGGCAAGGATCTGACTCCAAGCCTACTCTATCCAGCAAGGCTATCATTCAAAATTGAAGTAGAAACAAAGCGCTTCACAGATGAAACAAAGCTAAAGGAATTTACTACCACCAAACCAGCACTGCAAGAACTGCTGAAAGGATTGTTGTAAAAAGAAGAAAAAGAAACAGAGAGAGAGAGAAACACAGGCATAAAATAAAAATGACAAGTAATAAGTATTTATCAATGATAACCTTAAATGTAAATGGCTTAAATGCCTGAGTCACGAGACATAAGGTAGCCCTGGCTGATTTTGCTCAGTGGTTAGAGTGTCGGACCATGGACTGGAGAATCCCAGGTTCAGTTCCCGTTAAGGGCACGTACCTCAGTTGCAGTTTGTCCTTGGCCCCAGTTGGGGTCGTGTGGGTGGCAACCAGTTATGTGTCTCTCTCGCATCGATGTTTCTCTGTTTCTTTCTCCCTTTCTCTCTCCTGCTCTATCTGAAGATAAATGCAAAAAAAGAAAAAAGAAAAGACATAGGATGGCTGATTGGATAAGAAAACACGACCCATATATATGCTGTCTACAAGAGACCCATCTCACAACAAAAGATTCACACAGGATAAAAGTGAAGGGATGGAAAAAATTTTTCCAAGCAAATGGAAATTTTTTAAAAGCTGGTGTAGTAATATTCATATCTGATAAGATAGACTTCAAAATGAGGGCCAGAATAAGAGACAAAGAAGATCACTACATAATATTAAAAGGATCAATCCAACAAGAGAATATAACCCTGGTAAACATATACACACCAAATACGGGAGGACCAAAATATATTTTTAAACTTCTAGAGGACTTCAAGGGAGAGATCAATAATAGTACAATCATAGTGGGTAACTTTAACACCCCACTGACACCACTGGATAGATCTTCTAGACAAGAATTAATAAGGACACAGAGTTATTAAATGACAAACTAGACCCACTGCACTTAATTGATATTTACAGAACATTTCACCCCAAAGCTTCAGAATATACATTCTTCTCAAGTGCATATGGGACATTTTCAAAGATAGACCACATTTTAGGACACAAAGTAAGTCCCTACAAATTCAAGAAGATTGAAATCATATCGAGCATCTTTTCAGATCACAATGGCATGAAACTAGAACTCAATTACAACAGAAACACACAAAACCACTCAAACACTTAGAGGCTAAATAGCATTTTATTAAACAATGAGTGGGTTACCAAGGAGATCAAGGAAGAAATTAGAAACTTTCTGGAAATTAATGAAAACAAGCGCACAACAACACAAAATTTATGAAATGCAGCAAAAGCAGTCTTGAGAAGGAAGTTCATAGCACTACAGGTCTACCTCAAGAAACAAGAAAAATTCCTAATTGACTTTTTAACCTTACGACTTAAAGAACTAGAAAGTAAACAAAAAGAAAAACCTAGAGCAAGTAGAAGAAAAGAAATAGTAAAGGTCAGAGCAGAAATAAATGACATAGAGACCAAAAAAAAAGATCACTGAAACAAAGAGCTGGTTCTTTGAAAAGATAAACAAGATTGATGGACCTTTAGCCAGACTCACCAAGAAACAAGAGAGGACCCAAATAAACAAAATCAGAAATGAAAGAGGAGCAGTAACAACTGACACCACTGAAATACAAAAGATCATCAAAACATACTATGAACAATTATACAGTATAATTGAACAAATTGGACAGTACACGCAAAATGGACAAATTTCTAGAAATACACAGTCTTTCAAAACTGAACTGGGAAGAGATAGAAAACTTGAATAGACCAATAACAACTAAGGAAATTGAAGATGTAATTAAGAACTCCTCGTAAACAAGAGCGCAGGCCCGGACTGCTTCACGAGGGACTTTTACCAAACATTCAAATAATATCTAATACCCATTTTCCTCAAACTATTCCAAAAAATTCCAAGAAAACAGAACACTTTCAAACTCATTTTATGAGGCCAGCATGACCCTAATTTGAAAACCAGATAAAGACACTACAAAGAAAGAAAACTACAGGCCAATATTCCTGATGAACACAGATGCCAAAATCCTTAACAAAATATTAGCAAGTTGAATCCAGCAATACATCAAAAAAAATTATTCATCAAGACCAAGTGGGGCAGGCAGCTCAGCAGCGTACACTGTCCAGCCGTCTGCCTGGTGGGGTGCCGAGGCTCAGGCAGCATGACGACGGAGACCTTCGTGAAGGATATCAAGCCCGGGCTCAAGAATCTGGACCTCATTTTCATTGTGCTGGAGACAAGCAGAGTGACCAAGACAAAGGACGGTCACGAGGTTCAGACCTGCAAAGTGGCAGACAAAACGGGAAGCATCAATATCTCTGTCTGGGATGACGTGGGCAACCTGATCCAACCTGGGGACATTATCCGCCTCACCAAAGGGTACGCTTCAGTATTTAAAGGTTGTCACACTATACACTGGCCGTGGGGGTGATCTTCAGAAGATTGGAGAATTCTGTATGGTTTATTCTGAGGTCCCTAACTTCAGTGAGCCAAACCCAGAGTACAGTGCCCAGCAGGCACCCAACAAGACGGTGCAGAATGACAGCAGCTCTACAGCTCCCCAGCCTACTACTGGACCCCCTGCTGCTTCTCCAGCCTCTGAGAGCCAGAATGGGAATGGACTGAGTGCCCCACCAGGTCCTGGTGGTGGCCCGCACCCTCCTCACACTCCTTCCCATCCCCCCAGCACCCGAATTACACGAAGCCAACCCAATCACACACCTGCCGGCCCTTCTGGCTCCTCCAACAACGCTGTCAGTAACGGCAAAGAAACCTGAAGGAGCAGCAAGAGATAGCAAGACATTCTTCCTCCCTTCCCAAGTGTCTGCTAGAGAACACAGCCTTCTTCTACTGGGCTGCTGGCTTGGGGGTGGGAAGGGGTAGTTAGCAGTATTTTAGCCACTAAACTTCACTAAAGATGTGGTGAGAAGTGGCTTTATCTACCCTAAGCCCATACTCACCCCCTTGTCCAGCTGTAACTGCCTGTGCCCCGGGATTCAGGGCCCTCTGCCTGCCCTTCTTCCTCTTTAGAAACAAAGTTATGGTCTGTTTCTTGTACGTGTGTCATGTGGAAGTCTAATTGAATCCCTTCTTCCCAATAAATGTTACCACTCTGTAAAAAAAAAAAAAGACCAAGTGGGATTCATCCCAGGGATGCAAGAATGGTACAATATTTGCAAAATCAATAAATGTGACAAATCACATAAACAAAGTGAAAGATAAAAACCATACGATTTTATCAATAAATGCTGAAAAAGCATTTGACAAAATCCAGCACCCATTTCTGATAAAAACACTCAGCAATGTGGGACTAGAGGGATAATATCTCGACATAATAAAGGCCATATATGAAAAACCTACAGTCAACATCATACTCAATGGGCAAAAACTAAAAGCATTTCACTGAGTCAAATTGGCCAGGGCGGGTGAGGATTTTTTTGAAAAAGAAAGAACCATCATTAGAATAACTCAATTGTAATTTTTGTCCTGTGAAAATATATCTCCTTAATGCCTTCTATTACCAAAACCATACAATTTCTTTCCAACTTAATTTGAACTTCTAATTCCTAGAAACCTCAATTTTCTTTCTTTTTTTTTTTTCTTTCCTAAAGTGGAAAGAAAGGAGGGGGAAAGAGAAAGAGAAAGATCATGTGTGAGAGACACATCAATTTGTTGCCTCTCACAGGACCCCCACATGACCTCATCCAGGGTCCACTGGGGCTGACCAGGGCTGGGGATCAAACCTACAAGCCAGGTATGTGCCCTTGACCGGAATCAAATCTGTGACCCTTTGGTCCATAGGCCAATACTCTAACCACTGAGCCAAACTGGCCCGGGGCAGAAACCTCAATTTTCAATGATAACCAAAAACATAAATAACTAGCATTCCTTAAATTGACAATTATAAACACATTTTAAACACACTCTCACTTTCAAGAAACATACCTTCAACAAAGCACAAGACATTACTACATCAACAGCTCTAAATCCACTTTACAGACTTTTTGCAAAAAGCCAAAAGCACACAAACAAAACAAAAGCATTGTCTAGCAATCAATGTTTCAGTATTTCATGTTATTTCAAAATATCTAGATATTCAATAACTTTAATTAAAATTCACTAATTTAAAAAAATAAATAGTTGAAATAGTTAAATTGATTTTCTTAGATAGCTAAGGTTTTACCCCTTTTGATAAAAACTACCTTCCAGAAATTTGTATTTTTTAAAATGGCCCATACAAAAGTTCTTGGTAAAGGCTGAGTATTTGCATTTCAAAGGTTCTAGGACTTTGGTTTCATAAAGCCAATTATCGATAAGCCTTTGAGATGAAAAGGAGAGTCCTGGCTGGTTTGGCTCAGCCTTGGCCCACAGACTGAAGGGTCATGGGTTTGATTCCCATTCAAGGGCATGTACCTAGGTTGCAGGTTTGATCTCTGGCCCTGGATGGGGTCAGGCAGGAGGCAACCAATTGATGTATCTCTTTTACATCAATGTTTCTACCCCACCTCCCCCCAACACCTTTCTCCCTTCCATTCTATCTAAAATTCAATGGGAAAATATTCTCAGGTGAAGATTAACAGAAAAAAAGAGGAGAGATTTTGAAAAAGTAAATGGATTTGGTGGGCTTTTGATTGTTTCTGGAGTCACACTTCTGGCCCCATGAATTCATTTGGAAAACGATGACAGTCAGTTTTTTCAATACCTCAATAATTGAGTTGCTGCTCAAATGTTTGCAACGAACTAACAAATTTATTCACCCATTTTTGGAATGTCTCCTTTTATTTAGGTACATTTTTTTAGTTTACAGAAAGCACATAGCTTAGGGTCACCTCTAAGAGCCATAAAGGCTTATAGATATATGGAAACTCTGCCCATCTCCCTTGGATCACAAAACAGGTCCTAGCTGCAAGATAGTATTAAAATTGATGGTGACATTGACTGGTCAAATTTCTCCATTACCCACTTTATATTGAGACCAGGCTATGTTACAAAAGAAGATTAACTTTGCCCTGGCCAGTTTGGCTCAGCAGTTAGAGTGTCACCCATGGGCCAGAGAATCCCGGGTTCAGTTCCTACTAAGGGCACATAACCTCGATTGCAGTTTGTCCCCGGCCCCGGTTGGCATCATGTGGGTGGCAGGTACTCAGTGTGTCTCTCTCACATCGACATCTCTCTCTCTCTCTCTCTCTCTCTCTCTCTCTCTCTCTCTCTCTCCCTCTCCCTCTCCCTCCCTCCCTCCCTCTCCCTCTTTTCCTCCTGCTCTATCTGAAGATAAATGCAAAAATGTCTTTAGGTGAGGATAAAAAAAAAAAAAGCAAAACCAAAAGAAGGTTAACTTTTTTCTTGAGAGACTCAAGGTCAAATTCCTCCCAGTTGGCAAGTATGTCCCCCAAAAGGCACTGTGGACTGATTCCCCATCTAGGGAGATACAGATATGTAGCAAGCAAAGAATTTGAGGCATCTCTGCAAGTCTATGGGCTGTTTGGGGCCATTCTGTGTAGGACCCTGTTAAGCCAACCCTGAAACTCTCATGTAAGTTAATAAGGAAGAAGAGATGGTTATCAAATGTTCAGTCAGCCTCAATATTAGTTTCCTTTTGGGAAGTCCCTTTAAAATCATAATTTTCCCCTTTGGTTCAGCACCTAGTTCATTTAGTTCTAAATACATATTACCCTTCTGGAAATAGCCTATGTAGACATCACTGATTTCAAAAAAAAAAAATCTCACCTTACCAAGTTAATCAGGGCTGATTTGATTAGCAAGAAAAAAAATGTATAGAGATATATATATCTACATAACATATATGTAGATATATGATATCCCATAACATATATATGGGAATACATATATTCCCATATCATTTTCTATTTGAAAAGGAACAAGTTCTGATGTAAAAACAAACATTGATTAGCTATCACAGACATTTGTACAGAAGTTTGACTCTCAGGGAGACAAATTAGTTGAATGTGGTTAAGAACAGATAAAGTAGCCCCAGTATCTACAAGGGTCTTAATGGCTTCCCTTCTATAATAATTTCAACTTCTCCCAAACTATCAATGAGGAGAAGGGGAAAAGCTTTTGGAGTAACCCTATGCTTGCTTCTGGTTTCTTTTCTCTTTCTGCATCCCATTTGGTTTTCATCAATCCTTTTAAAGGTGGCCTGGCTTTCTACATAGAAGCAGACTTCTCTATAGTTTCCCAGCAGACTTCATTTAGCAATTCTGTTGTCTTGCTCTTAGGAACCAGTAGGTATTTTACTGGCAAGAAGACAAGACCTTGGTTCTTGTCTTCTTCAGGAAATATTTCAATCAAGAGATAAAGTGTAGAAAAACAAGCAAGAATTTATTGACTGTAGCAAAAGCACACCTAGTACAGTGAAACAAGAAAGTGCATAGAAGAAGCAACAGGAGATCCTAAACCGAGCTGCTTTGGCTCACCAGGAAGTCAGAGAAAAGTGGCCCTTGGAGACACGTTCAGGGGGTTAGCCTGGGACGAGCTGCTACTGCCCATTGCTCCCTGGTTGCAAGTCTCATGGGATCCTTTGGAGTTTAGGAGAACTAAACTGGGAAAAGGAGAGAGGGAAGAGAATGGCATGGGCATGCTCCCTGGAGAGCACACTGGGACCTTCGCTTTCTGGGGTTTTACAGGCTGGGTGTTTAGGGGAGGTCTTGGAGAAGATCAATAGAATATTAATCACCTTTATGCTGTTGTACCAAATTAATTTGTCTCTTAAGTTGTCTGTCCTTGAGTGTGGTTGGCAAATGGCACTAATTGGATTTCTGTTATCTGTCTCCCTGAGTAGGGTGATTTAAGCTATTTACCCTCTGGTTGGGAGGATAGGTGCAAACCACTTATTCTTTTTTTTTTTTTTTAATGTTTTTTTTTTCCTTTATTGATTTTAGAGAGAGGGGAAGGGAGAGGCAGAGAGAGATAGAAACATCGATGAGAGAGAACATCAATGGGCCACCTCCTCCATGCCCCCACTGGGGATCAGGCCCACAACCTGGGCATGTGTTCTGACTGGGAATCGAACCAGCAACCTCTTGGTGCATGGTTCAACACTCAACCACTGAACCACACCGGCCGGACTGAACCACTTATTCTTAGGTGTCCTTGGTTTAGGGAAGATAGGGATTTGCTAAGTGGCTACAAACTGTTGTTTAACTATCTGTCTTAGTTTCTCTATTCCTCTTGTCCTAGAATTTTCCTAGCTTCTTATTCTATAACAAGTATATTAATTAGCAGTTAGAGCGTCAACCCACAGACCAAAGAGTCTTAGGTTCGATTCCAGTCAAGGGCACGTACCTTGGTTGCAGTTCATCCCCAGGTTGTGTGGGGACAACCAATTTATATGTCTTTTTTGCATTGATGTTTCTCTCTCTCCCTCTCTCCCTCTCTCCCTCCCTCCCTCTCTCCCTCTCTCTCTCTCTCTCTTTCTTCCTCTTCTTCTTCTTCTTCTTCTTCTTCTTCTTCTTCTTCTTCTTCTTCTTCTTCTTCTTCTTCTTCTTCTTCTTCCCTTTCCCCCCTCTCTCCCTCTCTCCCTCCTACCCTATCTGAACATAAATGGAAAAATATCCTCAGGTGAGGATTTGGAAAAAAAATTAGCATAGGTCAAAATAGCCAGCACTATATTTTTTAACAGTAAATCAAATTCCTTTGCAAGCCTATCAGGGTCCTAGAGAAAGGAATGTATACAATCACTGTTCCTCTCTTGCCTGAAACCATTTTTCTGGTTTCCTATGTAATTTATCTGTGCTTCTCCTAGGAGCTTCTAATTTGCAATCAAGATAAGCTTCCCACCCATTTAGTTTGAATTATAGAGTCAACTTTTTCTAATTTTGCATGCTAAAATTTATTTAGGCATCACAAGAGCTATATTTTGGCCATCTGAAGTTGATATCACTTCTAGTTAAATCTTTTCATTTAGTCAGGAATGTTAATAGGGGCTGGGGAGTGGGAGTTTCTGGCTGGCCTTCAATGCACAATTTTTCATGTTGATTTTAGTTTTATTTTCAGGTCTGCAGAGTCTAAATAAATATCCAGATGTACTGTATACTGGGTTGAAGCATGTTACCTGTGGATCAAGCTCCAAGTCATCTAAAACTCTCCCACCTGTCTCAGCCCCCTCTCCCTGCTCCATAAAGATGCTCAGTCACCTAAGAATGCCTGAGATTCAAGCCTGAGGAAGTAAGCCACCCCCTCATCCTTAGAGACAAATGAGCTTAGACTCACATTTGTGTGGTAAAAGATTTTGTTCAGAGCCCTGAAAGCAACTTCAAGTGAAAAGCCAAAGTTGAAAATCAGCCATCCATTTTTCTCCTCCTGTCCTGCCTTAGCCTGGATTTTTTTACAACCTTAACCTTTAGCTCTACCTCAAGGATTTTTAAAAAGACAGATCAAAGAAATTCAGTCTCTTACCTTATAACAATGGGGGAACGGGGTCCAGAATTCCAAGGGAATTCACCCAAGCTCACCTAATGCAAATCAAGGAGCAGTGGGGCACAATGGGCTCCTGCTAGTACCTAGCATGGTCCCAGCCCATGAGGTGGTCCTGGGTGGGCACCTCTCTGCAATCCTGCCACAATAAGACAAGACAAGTCACTGCAGGTGAGCCATCTGGGCTGCATAAACTCAGGAAATAAAGTCCGATCTGGGCCATAAAATGTTACTGGAAAGGGAACCTGGCCTTGAACAGGTCTGCCTAGGGCTGGCCAGTAGTATTTAGGTTCTTGACTTCATGCAGGAAAGATTTCACACACTGAGTCCTGGAGACTATGAGGGAACGTTTATTAAAGCTGGAAACAGTAAAACAAGAATGGGATTAACATAGAAGAAGCAATAAGAGAGCCAAGGCTGGGCTGCCTTAGCTCTCTGGGAAATCAGAGAAAAGAGGTCCTTGGGAACAGGTTCAGGGGTCTAGGTATTAGGCTGGGATGAGCTGCTGCTGCTGCCCATTGCTCTCCTGGTTACAGTCTCTTAGAAGATGCATGCCTGTGGGGGAAGAAATGGAGGAAGAAGAAAATGAGAATGGCAGGGACTACTTCCCAGAGGGAGAGCACATGCTGGGTCCTTTGTCTTGAGGCTTTTATCTCTCTCCTGCAGGCAGGAATCCTAGGGGAGGCCTCAGAGGAGGGTTTCAGCAGAATACTCATCAGTTTTCTGGGTGTGCTCCTTGAGGGTCATGGTCCTCACTGATTGATCAGTGTCAGGGCAGGGGGTTCTTATTCATTTCAGCTAGTCCTGGTGTCCTCCAACTGGTTTTGCTGCTTTTCTGAGTCTGGAGCTGAAATACAGCTGAGGCCTAGATATTATTTCTAGAGAGGTGACCTTCTGTATCTGCTGTAAATTTCTCGGCCAGTTTGTTCAGTTATCTATTTTAGTTTCCCTATTCCATTTGTCCTGGCTTACTGGCCTGTCTCACCCTGACCTGGAATCAAACCCACAACAATTTTGATGTGAGAAACAGCACTCCAACAAACTGAGCCACCTGACTGGGGCAGGGCAGTGATCACTCTTTATCTCCATCTCCCACATCCACAGATCTCCAGAATAGGCACTCAATAAACATAGGAGTAAAATATTTGGAGAAGGGGGTGTGTTCTGTATGGTCCCAGAAGGCTGAGTCAGGACCACAGAGAAAGAGATAAAGAGTCAGTTTGGGTCCAGCATCTGAAAAAATTTCTAAAAATTCTAGTTCCCTAACCCAGCAGAGTCTGCCTTGAGAGGCAGTGAGCTGCCCATCATAGAAGATGTGCAAGTGAGGGGGAGGAAACTGCTTCCTTCAGTTTGTCTGTCTTCTCCACACCTCCCTGCCCAGACTCATGGGGTCAGGGATCAAGAAGAAGCTCTTCCTCAAGTTGATCCACATGGTTGTCCTCTAAGAAGGCTTCCCAACGAGGACAGGGACTGCAGGAACTGTTCCCACTGCCCTTGCAAGCCCAGCCCCTTCCTTGGAAGCATCTGTGGAGTTCCAAGAGGCTACATTCTCACAAGGTTCAGGGAGCCCAATGGAGCCTGAGGCCCTGCACTCTCACTATGAGTGAACCCTTGCCTCTTAAAAGCCGAAGTGAAACTGACTTCTAAAACCAAGAACCCTCTGTGGAACTCAGATTTCAAAGGGAAAATGCAAGACACTCTGGGACTGCAGCAGCCCTCACCTTCCCCCTGGCCCCTCCCAGGGCTCATGGAGAGGCTGAAAGCCATTGGTACCTCTGTGCCCAGCCCACAAGCCCAGCCGGAGTCTCCAGAGCCAGGAACAAGCTGATAATGGAGGGGGAAATTGGAGCCAGCAATCCCTGCTGCCCTACTGACATGCTGCTTGACCTTACACAAGTGTCTGTTGTTCTCTGAGCTTCAGTCTTTTCAACAGTCAAATGGGTACAAGGTTGGTGCCTGGGTTGGTAAGTAAACATTCTCAGTCCTAGGTGTACATACTGTGTTCCATTCTGGAACTCCATGAGCTTCAGGAAGGCCCATGGGGTTCACAAGGTATGATTCGATAGAAGGGCCATGTCACAAGTGAGTGTCAGCTCCATAGAGATCAACTTCTTGAAAATATACATGGAACAAAATTTATCTTGGGGAACTTAAGTTTTTGGCTCCCGGTCAGATGGACCAAGAGCTCTGGCTCTATGTCCCCCTCTTTCCAACCCAAATAGGAACCCCCTCCCCACCAAAATAAGAGAAGCCTCAAATCCTCCATGGCCACACAGACTGAGATCCCACTGCCTGGCAGAGGCTCAAGGCCCCCAATCCAGCCTGAAGGTGGTGTCACCAGGAAGGGATGAGGGCACCATGCCCCAGTCACTGCACAGACCTAATGGAAGGAAGCTCAGAGACATTCTGTGTCAAGCCAAGGCCAGGACCCCCTAGACCCTTCTCTTGCTCAGGCCCTGGCCAGGAGGGTCTCTGTTCCAGGTATCTGAGTCCCCAAATCCCCTGCAGGTAGCTGAACCCCCCACCAGGCTTACTGGGCCTTATATGCACATCTCAATCCTATACCCAGCCTCACAGCTGTGCCTCCTCTTACTCATCCTGTGGGAACCACACGAGCCTCCTTGCTATTCTCCCCACAGACCAAGCACAGTGTTACCTCAGGACCTTTGCATGGGCTCTTTTTTCTGTTGGGAATGTTGTTCCCCCATATACTCACATGGCCCCTCCCTCACTTCGTCCAGGTCTCACCTCCTCACAAAGACTATCCTGACCTTTAGGCTGAATTGCCACCCACACCCACAACCCCATTCATTCTCTCCTCTTCCTGCTTTGTGTTTCTTTGGGGTACTTATCACTTCCTTACTTTCTAATTACTGACTGATTTGCTTAGTGTCTGTCTCTACCACTAGAATGCCAGCCCTTGTGGACAGGGACAGTACCCCTCTATATTCCCAGTGTTTAGAACAGTGCCTGGCACACAATAGGGGCTTAATATCTATTTGTTGAATAAATGAATTAATGTGAAAAATGTTAATTTTCACAACTTCCCTAAAAGGTAGATTCTTCCCTTTCTACCACAGAAGCACATGTTGTAGCTCACTGTCCTTAGAATCCAACTTGTCTTTAAGCTGCCCTAATTAACAACCTCAGAGACAGCAAGATGAACAATGGGGAATGTTATAGAGGGCTTTAGCCCCATAAAAATTAACTAGAGTTTGACCTTCACTGGGAATTTGAAAAGCAACATCCTTCAAGAAAAGGGAGGACAGAAACGGCCCCAAGGCCAGAGTGTCCTGCATGCTCTGTAAAGAAACTGATAGGGAGAAACTGAAGCTCCCTTTACCCCATAAAACTGTAACTGTTCAACATGTGTGTATTGCACCTGACTGACCGCTGATATCCGTCTCAAATTTGTTAGTTTTTAAAACTTGGATAATGGAATGAATAGCAGGACAGATGTATGCTGACCCAGTTCCCTTTCCCCTCAGCTCCCTCCCCCCTCCGTTCCCTCCTGCTTATCGATGACTGCCTCCGCTTCTGTACAAGCAGCTTGCTTGCTCTGAAGAACTCCTGAATGACCCCTGCCCTATATAAGCAACCCTCCCCCTGAGCTCGGGGCTGCAGTTCTCCTCTGTGTAGGTTGGCTGCAGTCCCTGCGCAGGTAATAAAACATCCCCAAAAACTGAAAAATGGAGTCTGAGTGTGGTCGATCTCCTGGGTTACAACACACAGAGTTACAGTATCTGATCCAGGGTCACATATCTTGTCTCAGGTGGGTTTGGAACCTGGGCAGCTAGACTCCAGAGCACAACCTCTCAGGCTCTAAGATATGGCCAGAGGTGTAAGAGGCTTCAATGGCATCTTGAGGCCAGACCTGAATCAGGACTCAGTGCCCATGGAGCCCCAGGGCCTCAGTCTCCCTCCTGTGAAATGGGCTCAGGAGTGCTCTGAAAAAAGCAGCTTCCCACTCAGGAAGCCCTGTGCCCCACCCTCAACTATCTCTGAAACTGCACACAAAGCAGGGACATCCTACTTTCCAGCCCCCTTGCCAAGCCTGGAATAAGCCATGGTTCCTGGAGACAGGCTACAGCATCATCCCTGGGGACCACAGGAGACAGGGACTGGACCCTGTGACTTTTCTGGGTCTCCAAAACACTCATGGGCATCATTCAAGCCCTTTCTGGGGGCCGGGCCCTGCCTGTGCTAAGCACTTTACAGACACTATCAGCCAAAGAGATCTTTTCATCACACAAATCAGATTACAATATTTTCCAACTTAAAATCCTCAACACTTCAAGACCACATTCCCTTGATCTGCCTGTAGGGCCCCATAAGGTCCAGATGGAGCTGGTCCCTTCCATGCCCCAACCACTCTGGCCTTCTGACCACTCAGAGCCTTTGCACATGCAGTCCTGCTGCCTGGACCTCTCTTCCTCACCTCCCTTAGTTCCCTCATTCTCATCCTTTTATTGAAACCTCTTCATAAGACCCTCCCTGACTTCCCAGGAGAGATCAGGTGCCTCTGCTCTGTGCTGACTGAACATCTGCTGTTTCTGTTCCTTAGCACTTATAATGGCAGTAACTTTACATTCACTTTGTAATTAATTGACTAATGCCTCTCTTTCTCCCATGAGGCCAGGCCTGTGTTTATCCCCAGTATATCCCCACCCCAGGGCCTGGTGCATAGTAGGTGCTTTATAAATCCTTATTGAATGAATGAATGCACTGAGTCCTGCCATCACCTCCAGTCCCCCATTTTTCAGGTGGGGAAACTAAGGCTTGCTCACTTGAGGTGACACCCAGGCTCTTTGCTTCTCCTCTGCAAAGCCTGCCCCCTCCCCACCACCACCCCCCCCCCCCACACACACACACACACACACACATGGGCAGCCTCCCACCCACCCTCTAGCTTTAGGGCAGTAGTTCCAAATCCAAGGGATATTTTTCAATGTCTGGGGATATATTTCATTGTCACAATAAGGGAAGAGTACTACCACCATCTCCAGATAGAAACAGGGGGTGCTGCTCAACATCCTACAGTGCAGAGGACACAGGCCTACCCAGCCCCAAACATCTATACTGTGTGCTGGAGATACCTTGCTCTAGAGGAAGTGCCCTCATCCCAAGCTGATTCACAGACATGCCCCCAGGCAGGCCTGGGCTCAGTAGCCACTTGATTAGGCATGATGGTGGCTGCAAAACTGGATCCCCAGGATTTCACCTGGACCCCTGTTTTAGCTGTGGAAACAGAAGTGCCATAAAAGACACTATCAAAAGTCAAATAATAATAATAATAATTTTTTTAAAAAACACTATTCACAGAGTGGTAGAAAATATTACTATCCAGAATATATAGAGAACTCCTAAAACTCAACAACAAAATGTGATTTTAAAATGGGCAAAGGGTGGCTCAGTTGGTTGGAGCCAGGTGGCTCAGTTGGTTGGAGCATCATCCCATGCACCGGAAGGTTGCGGGTTCAATTTCTGATCAGGGCACATAGCTAGGTTGTGGGTTCGATCCCCAGTTGGAGTATGGGCAAGAGGCAACTGATTACTGTTTCTCTTTCACGTCAATGTTTCTGTCTCTCTCTCTCTCTCTTCCTCTCTCTCTAAAATCAATAAACATATCCTTGGGTAAGAATAAAAATATAAAAATAAAAACAGGCAAAGGACTTTAACAGACATTTCTCCAAAGATGTATGAGTAGCCAGTAAGCACATGAAAAGATGCTCAACATCATTAGTCATTAGGGAAATGCACCTCAAAGCTATAAGGAAATTCCAACCTCATACTCATGAGAATGAATACTATAAAATTTTTAAAATGAAAACAAAAAATAGCAAGTATTGGCAAGGATGTGGAAAAATCAGAACCCTTGTTTAATGCTAACGGGAATGTAAAATGGTGCAGTCACTGTGTAAAATAGTCTGGCAATCCCTCAAAAAGTTATAAATAACCCTGGCAGTTTAGTTCAGTGGTTAGAGTGTCAGCCCACAGACCAAAGAGCTGTGGGTTCAATTCTGGTCAAGGGCATGTACCTCAGTTGCAATTAGATCCATGGCCCTGGTCGGGGTTGTGTGGGAGGCAACCAATTGATGTGTCTCTCTCACACTGATGTCTCTCTCTCTTTCCCTTTGTCCCTCCCACTCTATCTGAAAAAAAAACAATGGAAAAATATCCTCAGGTGAGGATTTTTTTTTAAATTACAAATAGAATTACCATGTGACTCAACAATCCCACTTCTGGGTATAGACCCAAAAGAATTAAAAGCAGGGTCTTGAAGAGATACTTTCACACCCATGTTCATAGCAGTATTATTCACAACAACAAAAATGTGGAAGCAAGTGTCCATCAATGGATGAATGGATAAACATAATGAGGTCCATCCATACAATGGAATTTTATTCAGCCTTAAAAAAAAAAGAAATTCTGCAATATGCTACAACATAGATAAATCTTGGGGACATTATGCTCAGCGAAATAAGCCAGACACAAAAAGACATATATTGTATGATTCCACTTATATGAGGTCCCTAGAGGAGTCAAATCCATAGAGACAAAGTAGAAGGTGGGTGCCAGAGGCTGGGGGAGGGTGAATGACATTGAGTATTTACTAGGGACAGAGCCCCAGTTTGAGAAGATAAGAAAGCTCTGAAGATGAACAGTAGGATGGTTGCCCAACAGTATGAATGTAGTTAATGTCACTAAACTGTATACTTTAAAATAGTTAATATGGCAAATTTTACCACAACAAAAAATTGTTTAAAAAGGAAGGGCTCAGTGCTGGTACCCATGTCTGGGCCATGGGCTGGTATGTCAGCAGGGCCCAACATACATCCAGCCCGTGTTTCTTACCTCCTTGAGGGGAAAAGCCCAAGTTCTCCCCAAGGCCCACAAGGCCCTGTAAGACCTGCTTTCATCCCCTGTATGAAAGTACCTCCTCCCTCTCTGCCCTTTGCTCACTCTGCTCCAGGCCTCCTCACTGTCCTTCCAACACACCAGGCACAGTCTTGCCTCAGGGCCTTTGCACAGGCTGTTCCCTCTGCCTGAAATGCCTTTATATTTCAATATCTGCATGGCTGATCCCCTCTCAAGACCCATAATCCTCTCTGCTCCCCCAGGAGAGAGTCCCTGCATACTCCCCCCAAGCCCCTCAGCATTGGAGGGGCTTTGAATTTGGGGAACAAGGCCTGCCTGGGCAAGTGTGGTCTCTGAGACAAGCCTCCAGCCCATTTGCTCCAAGTGAACCCGTGATTCCCACCCTCTGTGCCCACCATGAATGGGTGGGGGTATCCCACCTCCTCCTCCTCCCATCTGATCAGGGCCCACAGCCCCAAAGCACCTGCTGCAGCCAGATGGTAGGTACAAAATAACTGCTGTGTTAATGCTTGAATAAAAGTTCAGTATAGGAGCACTGAGAAAGAGAGGCAGAGATGAAGAAAAGGAGATGGACAGAGTAAGAAACAGAGAAAATAGGAAGGGCAGAAAGAAGGAAAGAGTGAGGGAGAGAAGGAGAGAGAGCGAGCTGATCGCCACTAATCCAGGCACAACAGGCCCCAACAAACAATAGTGGAAGGCTGTGACACTAATTGTCTACAACAACCGATCACTCCTATCCTCCACAACCAAGGGAACCTCACAGCAGTTACGCCAGATCCCAACCCCCACAGCAGCTGGACCCATCTAATCATCAGGTCCCGCAACACAGTTGTGTTCCTGAATGATAACCCCAACAGCCAGACCCCATTAGTCACACAACAGCCAGACCCTCCCTGGTCCCTAAACACCATCTTCTGAGACCGTGACTCCCCTGCCCATGCACACACCTACAAATTATATGAGGTCCTTCTCAGAGTCACACGGAGCCCTTGCTTTTCCATTCCATTAGTGCTGACAAGGTGACAACTGGGCCCAGCTGGTGTGACTCAGTGGTTGAGCAACATGCACCAAGAGGTCGCTGGTTTGATTCCCGGTCAAGGCACATACCCAGGTTGTGGGCCCAATCCCCAGTGGAGAGTATGCTGGAGGCGGCCAATTGATGTTCTTCCTCATCAGTGTTTCTGTCTCTCTCTCCCTCTCACCTCCTCTCTCTCTAAAATCAATAAAGAAAAAATATATATATTTTTTAAATGTGATGACTAGCTGGTCATCAGCCATCAGCAGCTGTGTCATGTGGAGAAGAGACGCCAAATGTGGAGGCAACATCCACAGAAGATGCAAAGACATGAGAGAAGGCTCAGTGTTTGGTGACAACAAAGGTCAGGGAGAGAAGTGAGGACAAGATGGGCCACAGGGAGAAAGTGGGCTGCAAGGAGAAAGTAGGCTGCAGAGAGAAGGTGGACTGTGGGGAGACCGGTGGGCTGGGCGATAAGGTAGGCTGTGGGAGAGCAGTGGGCTATATGGAGCAGGAGAATTGCACAGGGAAGTTGGGCTTTGGTGAGGTAGTGAGTGGCAGGAAAGAATATGGGGGGAAGAGAGAGGTGGCTGCAGAGGGCCCCCCAAAATGGAGGTCAGCACTAGTGTTTGAAGTTGATATTGCCACACAGCTCGGGGGGCCCAGGGCCTGGGCCCCCTTCTCAGTTG